>NC_135320.1:20434330-20681830 GCF_048772815.1 Callospermophilus lateralis
CACACGCAAGGATGAGAAATGTTGCCTGTCTGTGTGCTTAATGGGGAGGAGAAGAACTTGGATTCTGATGGCTCCTTCATCACTTATAAATAAATACAGAGAATTTATTGACCACGTTTACTCTTGTGTTCATGAGCTTATTTGTGCAGTGTACTCAACTGGGAGTGTTTCTCAAACTGGGATTTCTGAATTCTTCGATTTGAAAAAGTACCAATGGTTTGAAATTAAAATGTCTTGGGAGTCTTCAAAGATGCTTAACGATAGAAATGATTTTACCAAATATGCACTAAAAGAAAAAGTCTGATATATAATGAAGTGGGTAAAATTAGAAGAAATGCAAAAGATTTTGAAAATTACCCAGGTGAGAGACCTGAAAGCCTGAGTTCAGATATGGACAGTGATGGAGGAAGAAGATGGATTTCAAATAAATTCTGGAACTTAGTGTTGAAGGAGATATGACTGGGTGGAAGATGAAGGAGAGAAAATAATGAAGAATAATTTGCAGATTTCTTACTTGAGATGTTAGGTAAATGATGGGAAGGGATAATCACAGGGACAAGAGAAGGAAAATGAGGAGAAGAGAAGAATTATGAGAACTTTTGGGACACTGTCTATTCAGGCAGAATAAACTATAAATTCTGTTGACTTGTGTTGATACATTATTCAGTATTTCTTTTTCATCTATTTCTCCTGTCCTGGACAAGATTTATTTCAACATTATTAGTGATGTATCACATTTTTCCAATCTCAGTTTTCTAACCTGGTAGTTTCTATCCTTATTGATATATAACTTTTATTTTACCTGAAATATTCTTATTTGGCCATCAAAATCAACAAAGTACCAAATAATCGCCAAATCTTAGCAATCTATCTCTGAACATTAAACAACTTTTTTTTTTTTCATTGAATAACTTTCGTAACAGCATGGAACTTTCCAGAATAATTCCATCAAAAGATCTATTAACTTCATTTTCTCAGCTAAATATGGACATTATCTTCTTTCCTCCATTCATTTGGCTCACACAATCATTTTGTCATTGGCTCCATTTGTACCAACAAATATCTGATGTAAAGTTCATTCTGTTTCTCATTCTCTGATTCCCAGTTTTTTTCTACTCATCTCTCCAATACATATACATCTAACTCTTTGCATCTCTACATAAATGTACCTGTCTATGGAGTGGGGACCCGTAGCATCTATAATATTTTATCTTGATATTTGACCCACTAAGCCTTGGACAAATCTTCCAAAGTTCTCATCTTTCTCATGTCTCTCATTGTTGTTCCTTTCTTGTTTCTCAAAAAAAATGACAAGAAAATAACTGAAATTTATTTCGATGAAGGTGAAATCATTCATGAGCATCAGTAATACTCCTTCCAATTAAATTCGATGGGATCTGAAGCTTCATGTTTAAGGAATATAATAGCAAGGCAGGGATTTCAGGTGGCATGGGGACAGGGGACCCAGAAGGTGGGAGAGTATCAGAGCAAGAGCAAGGACTCATGGAGAGGGTGACTTCTTCCGGTGCCACACCAACATGACTATACTGTGACTTTGACATGCTCCCTGCATGTTCTGAGCCTCCATATGTGGTTGACAGTAATCTCTTTTCCATCTTTCCAGGCTGATATGAGAGCAAGTGAGAGCAAGTGTCTACGTGAAAGAGGTGAAGGCTTAGAATTTTCTACGAGGAATTGCATATCTGACTTTGACCACTCTTGGCACAAGCATCATAACTGAAAGAGGATGATAGAAAAGGAATTCACTTAAAGTCCATTTGCCAGGAACACTCAACATTCTGCTAAAGTGGGAGCTGTAAAGTTCACCTGCATGGCTTTGAATGTAGATTTAATAACACTGCCTTGAGTTTTGACCTCTGGCTTCATACCTAATACATCATGACTACGGAGACATGAGATAACATTTTTATCTGTTCCATTGCCCTCCATTTATTGTAATGGGCTGTCATTTACAAAGTATTTTTAAAGGCATCTATTATCTAATTTGAATTTCAAAAGCAACATATCTGATTAAAATTTTTGCTCCATTTGAAAATAAGGAAATGGAGATTTTGACATTTGACAGATAGTTCATTCAACAAATATTTATATAACTTTTTGTTACATTTCAGAAACAATAGGTCTTCAGGGATTTTATAAAAGTATTATTTCCAAGAGACAAAAGCACCTTCTTAGTACCTCTGTAAACACTACTCAGTTACTCACGCCTATCATTTTCTTGCACCTGTATGTAATTTCTGGATTGATTCTTTATACAGAACTGTATATAATTAAGCATTTTGGAAATGCTTCAATGATAGTTCAAAGGTGGTGTTTGAAAAGTTTGGAATTACCTCTTTCTGGTCCTCTGCACTTGCTAGATATACACAATTCCTCCCACCCAGTGGCCAAAACAATTCTTTTCATGCTTTTGCTTTTAAATATGATCGGGAATTATTTTCACAGTTTTAAGTTTGCATGCAGAATTTTTGTGCCTAACTAGCAATAATATTTGTTTGAAAGGAACTTTATGAAAAGTTTGTCTTTTCTACTTGTAAATAAACCAGATGGATTTATGTCTGCGTCAATGGGAGGGGATTGTGGACACTAAAGATATGTCTCTGAAAATTACTTTTGATGGAAAGAAGAGTACTGCCGCAGAAAAGTATGAAAAGGCATGTACAAGCTTTTAGAAACAGCTGTATTTTGATCATTTATTCACATCTTAGCAAAGAAAATTATGTTGCAAAGTGAAAGTATAATTTTTCATTTTGAAAAATAATTATAGTTTATGGAGAAATCTGGGAGAATGTTTATTTTAAGGCTTATCTCTATAGGTATTAAATGATAATGGTGGTTATTATATATGAAAGAGTAAGGAAAAGACACAACCACTCCTTAATAGCACTGAATCAAGCTGTGCTCCTTTTGCATAATGTCCAATTGTTTCTTGTGCAAACGAGACAAAAATACTCAGTAACAGTCACTGAGAAGGAGTCTGTGCAATTGCAACCAGAACCCAGCAATGTCAAAAGCAGCATTTCTTAAAGATAAATTTAAAATATCTATTTTTCAAAATAGCATGAGATGATGTTTCCAATTTGCTCTTGTATTGGAAAGAATTGAATCACATAATAGTAAAGTCAAAGTTGGCCCAGGTTCTTACATTCCTCCCAGTATTACTTTCCTCTCTACATGAAGACAGTAAACCATTTTGAGTTGTTTATAGAAATGATTTTCACCCTGAGAAAGATGATTTCTAAGAATATGCTCAGAAACACCTGCCCATTACAAATTACTTGTTCTATTTAACTGTTCATAGTACAGATTCACAGAACATGGAAGCTAAAACTGCATCAAGGATGTGATTAGAGGAAAAGAATGAGAAGGAAAAGGAGGCAGGGAGAAGTAGGAGGCAAAAAATAAAGAAGGAGAAAGAGAGAGAGGAAGGAAGGGACAGAGAATGGCAGGAAGGGGTGAATAGAAGCCCAGGGAAACAAATAAAATGATTTTTGTCCAAAGCAAAACAGAGAGCCAACAGCAACATGTAGACTAGAATTTAGGATCCGGCACTCTTCATTCTTGTCTTTTTCACTGCCATGCAGAATGTCAAAATAGGAAAGAACCTCACTACTGACCTTGGGTCACAGTTCACTATTTACTAGGTGTATGACCCTGGATAAATTCCTAAACCTAGCTCAATTTCCCCACTGTCAAATAGGAGTACTGTAGTAACTGCCTCATGGGATTGTCAAAACAACTAAATAAAATAGCATGAGTAAAAGGATTTGGTAAAGTGCAAGCTGCGTGTTTGTGTGGGTGCAAGAGTGTGTGTTAGCTGCAGGTTGTGTAGTTTGTGCATTCGTTACTACTTTCTCGGGTGCATTAGTTTGCTTGATATCTGAGTTCACATTGCAATTGGATGTGATGGTGCATGCTCCTATTTTTCCAGTTTTATCAAAGGTGGTGCCTGGAGAGGACCTCCAAGTGAGACTCTTCAGGCAACTGCTGAGAATCTAAAGGTAAAAAGAAATGAATTCTCCAGTGAGGCATCCCTGGGTGTGTTGACCTGAATGTTTACAGGCTTTTAGAACACGAAATGAAAGAGAAATCAGCGTGATTATTTTTGAATGTGAACTTGCTCTTGAAGAGCAGACAGACTTGTAATACTTATGGAATGTATCATCAGTGCCCTCCCCGGGGGCTGGAGGCTAACCCCCCTTCTCCATCTTGAGATTAAGTTCATTATTTCTTATATTTGACACACAGGGAGGCCTATCTTAGCTGATTACACAAAGGGGTTTTCTAATAGAGCTATTCAAAAGAGGAATGGTTGGCCTCAGGGGAGTAAGTCTGTGATGGAGTCTAAGAGCAGAGGCTAAGTGATCTCCATGGAAGACCGAGCAGCTGGCGGTGGGAGTGTGCAACGGTCGGGCTGATCAGCGGACATCAGAGTGCTTTCCAGATCTGAAATTTTAGGTCTGCAACTCCTGAACTAAAAGTACTAAAGTTAGAGAACCTTTCACATTTTTCTATAGCTATGTGGGATTATTTTACTTTCTTAACACTGAGCAGATAGAAGCCAAATTCCTCCTCTTTTAACATTTTAATCTTAAAGAGCAGTTTTAGGTTCACAGCAAAATTGAGAGAAAGGTTCAGAGATTTCCCATATATGCCCTGTCCCGATCCCCACAAGCATAGCCTCTCTTCATCATCATCTGTCACTGCAATGGTACATTTTAAGAATTGATAAAGCTGTGCTGACACAATACCATTTACATTAGCAAGCCCCCAAATGAAATGCTTAGGTATAAATCTAACAAAATTTGAATAAATCTATAAACGTAGACTACTAAACTCCAGTGGGAAATAAAAATTCAGGAATTAAATAAATGGAGAGTTCTCCCATATTCAGAATAGAAAGAATATAGTCAAAATGTCCATTCTTTTAAATTTTTTTAAAGAGAGAGGGAGAGAGAGAGAGAGAGAGAGAGAGAGAGAGAGAGAGGGAGAGAGAGAGAGAGAGAATTTTTATTTATTTTTTAGTTTTTCGGCGGACACATCATCTTTTTTTGTATGTGGTGCTAAGGATCGAACCAGGTCCGCACGCATGCCAGGCGAGCGCACTACCGCTTGAGCCACATCCCCAGCCCAAAATGTCCATTCTTGACTTGGTCTAAAAATTCAATTCAATAAATAAAGTTCTATCCAGCAAGTTATGTTGTTATTAACAAATAATTCTAAAGTTTATATGAGGTGATAAAAGACCCACAATGGCCAACACAATATTGAAAAAGAACAAAATTGGAGGACTGACACTACCCAACCTCAAGACATAGAATAAAGCTATAGTAATTGAGAATGTGTGGTGTTGGCAAAAAGAATGGACATAGAGATCAACAGAACAGAATTCAATGCCCAGAAATAGACCCACACACATAACATCAATTCTTGGGTAGGATGATGAATGTTTACATACAATATCAAAGGCAGTATCCATGAAAGAAATAATTGGTAAGTGGGGCTTCATTGAAATTAAAAACATCTACTCTGTGAATGACAATGCTAAGAGAATAAGAAGACAAGCAAAAGACACATCTAGTCAAGGACTATCTTCTAAAACTTACAAAGAATTCTTTCACCACTGAGCACAACCTAAGCTGTGGGGTTTTTTTGTGATTGCCTTTAACCATGTTGGGAAAGTTGTATTCTATTCCCAATTTTATGAGTGCCTCTTATCCTGAAAGAGTGTTAGATTTTGTCAACCACTTTTTCTGTATCAATTGAAATTATCATGTGGTTTGTTCTTTTATTCTACTAAAGTAGTGTAATACCTCAATTAAGATTCTTACCTCTACATTCCTGGGATAGATCTTAATTGATTATGGTTTATCATGTTTCAATGTGCTTCTGGACTTGGTTTGGTAGTATTTGTTAAGGATTTTTACACCAATATTCATCAGGGAACTTGGTAGTTTTCTTTTCTGTGATCTCTCCCTCTGATTTTGGTATCAGGATAATAATTACTTCATGGAATGAATGAGTTAGAAAGTTTCCCTTCTTTTGTTCCCCCCCAACTTTTGAAAAAGAGCTAGTGTGAATTCTTTTCTACATATTATTATTATTATTATTTTTTTTTTTTTGTGTGTGTGTGAGAGAGAGAGAGAGAGAGAGAGAGAGAGAGAGAGATTTATCAGTGAGGGCAACTGGTCCTGTACTTTCATAATTTCTTCCTTTTATCCTTGAAAGCTATTTGGAAAGACTCCTAAAGTATTCTCAATATCTGGGAGAACAGTCCTTCATATTTTTCTGAGTTAAACTTTGATATCTATTCAGTTCTTTCTTTTGAACCACTAACTCAAACCTTTTTTTTTTTTTTTGTTCACTTCATCTCTGCTTCTGTGGGAGGAAGAGGTCATGGTTCAGATTCTTTTATTCTTATTTGTACGTTTTAATCTCTTCATGATTAGTGCCATCTTTTTGATATGCTTATTTGTTTTTATTGGTTTTAAACCTATAATGCTTTGGAATTATGTTATTCAATATATTAGGCATTACCATGTAGTTGTAGCATATTAAAAATTTTTATAGGACAATATGTAACCTACCTAATATTGTTGATTTATTTTAGTTTTTACATGCTGTAATACTGTTCTTTCTTTTCTTCTCTTTTTTCCCTATTTTTAAATTTTACATATAAAATTATGTATATATATTTACCATTTGACATTTCAGTAGATGTATACAGTATATAATGTTCAAATGAAGGTAAGCATCTCTATCTCCTTAAACATTTATAACTTCTTTGTGGCAAAAACATTCAAAATCTTTCATCAACTCTTTTTAGTTTTAATGATAAATAAATAGTATATAAAATGCTGATTTTATCTACTCCTATGGAGAAATGAGTTAATTTACAGAGGTGAATCTCCAAAGTAGCCAATGCTTAGTACTTTTAAGTAATGATAATTCATTTCAAAACATATCAATACATTATTTTTTCCACTCAGTTCTTCACTTAAGTTAAGCCTTGTGCACAAAATATAATTTGATGCTTCTCTTGATGACTCAGGAGCACCATGTGGACCTTCATATATTATAGATAACTCCGGTATGTAGCCTCTTCTTTATGTATAATTCTTTCTTTCTTACTGAAACCATGAATATGTAAGTTCCTTTTGGGCTGTATTATCTGTGAATCTGACTGTAGGGTTTTCTATTTTTTAGGTTTTGTTTTGCTTTGTTTCCCAGCACAAGGGGAGAATAAATACATAAGTATGTTAAATACATTCTGTGTTCACATACACAAGAGTTTTAGAGACATTCTCCTGCTCTTAAAGACATGGACAGGACCAGAGACAGGAAAATGGCTGATTCTTCTAGGAAAATGCTGAGAAAAGCATGTACCTTTCAAATGTCTAAACAGTTTTACCAGCTCGTTAGTTTTTTTTTTTTTTTCAGCTCATTTACTTTTCAACTTAATCCTGTTAGTTCTGTATTTTGTCCCCATTATATTCAATAAAATGAAGATTTAAAGGGATTTTTGTTTAAACTACAGATACCTTGTTAGTAGCAAAATCAGGATTCCATTTTGGTCCCTGACTTTACAGTCTTTGGTGTTTATATGGTATTTTATTTTCTCAACTCACTTCTCTCATTGCATGCTGGTTGGTTTCAAACCACAGAGAACTGATTCTTAGGGGTATGACATTCAATTACTCAGGGGTATGCTGGTGGCAGCTTGGGAAAAGAATGCTACTTTATTTTTCTTATGTGTCTCCCTCAATCAATAACCAGTATTTATTGGTAATAAATACTAATGACATTACATGAAATCTACCACCTACCCCAATGTAGCTTGTACTATGTTTATAGACCAAATGGGACTAACAGAAAAATATAGCACATTTCACCCAACAGCCACAAAATATACATTCTTCTCAGGGGTACACAGAGCATTCTTTAGCATAAATTATATGTTGGGTCATAAAAATTTACCAAATTTAAGAAGATTAAAAATGCCAAGTATCTTGTCTGATGATAGTGAAATAACACTAAAAACCAATAGCAGTGGAAAATAATTTTAAAAAAAATACAAAACTATAAATAGCACACTCTTGAGCAACCAGGAAGGCAACATAAATAAATAAATAAAAGAGACATTTAAAAAATATCTGAGACAAAGGAGAGCAAAGCTCAGCCTACCAAAACTTATGGGATGCATGTAGGTGAGAAATTTATAACAAAAAATTTGCACCATAAAGAAAAATCTCAAATTACTTTACATATTAGAAAGAAAACTGACAAATAAAAATGTGGCATAAGTGAAGAAATGATAAAGATTAAGTCAGAAATAAATGAAGTGGAAAAACAATTCAAAAGTTAGCAAAACTGAGTTGGGATGTGCTTTGGTGGTAGAATACATAGAGGCTCAGCCTGCAGAAAGCCTTGAGTTTAACCCTACCTTCACAAACAAGCAAAGAAAAAACTGACAAAGCTAAGAGTGTTTTTTAAACAAAGATAAATAGAATTGATAAACCATTAGATTAAAAGAGAAAATAGAGAAGACTCAAAAATATTAGAGATGAAAGAGGAAATATGACAACTGAGGCCAAAGAAATACAAAAACCATAAAAGATGACTGAGAAGGAGATCAAGAGGCAGAGTGGAAGGTTGGGAAAGAGGAAGCAGTGCAGAGTGAGTTCTTAAAACATCATGCTCTGTGCATATGTAAATATAGCACCGGGAATTGCACCTTTATGTATAAGAAAAAGAAGCAATCAAATATAAATAGATGAAAGGAAGAGTGAAAGGAAGTCTAGTAGCTTTGAGGAAGGAGAAGAGGGGAGGGAGGGATGATAAAAGGGAAAGAGGAGGTTCATGAGCTGAAATTGAATATATATGCATGCATGTAAATATGTTGGGGTGAACCCCAATACTATGTTTATCTATAAGGCTCTAATAAAAAAATCTATAAAATTACTATTATGAATAATTGTAGGCCAATAGGGTAGTCTAAAAATGAATAAATTCCTAGAAACATATCATTTACCAAGACTGAATCATGAAGGAACAGAAAATCTAAGCAGACCTAAAATTAAGAGGGAAATTAAGTAATGAGAACTAAGAGAAGCAGAAGTAATCCACTAAATATTTAGAGAACTGATGCCAGTCCTTCTCAACTTCTACCAATAAAAGTGAAAAGTATGGGATATTTCCAAATTCATCTTATAAGGCTAGCCTCACTCTGATTCAAAAGTCAGGCAGAGATGATACAAGAAAATTATAGGCCAAAAAGAAATACCTGATGAACATAAATTTAAAAATACAGACGAACCAAAACAAAAACTAGACAACAAAAAAGGTAGAATACCAAATTCAATAGCACATTAAAAGGATCATTCACCATGACCTAGTGGGATTTATCCTGGGATGAAAGGATGGTTTAACATATGATTAACCAAATTAATGTGATTTACCATGTTAATATAATGAAGGATATAAAAACTCCTGATCATTTCAATAGGTGAAAAAAATGACAAAGTTCAACACATCCTTTCATGATGAATAATTGCAGCAAAATAGGGACAGAAGGACTATATCTCAACATAATAAATACCATAGAAGAAAAACCAACAGCTAACATACTCAATGGTGAAAAATTAAACACTTTTCTTTTTAATAGCTTGAATTAATTCACTACTTGCATTCTACATAGTACTGGAAGTTCACCAGAGATGTTTCGCAAGAAAGGATACATTTAAATTATCTCTGTTTGAAGATGATATGTTCTTATGTGTAGAAAATCCTGAAGGCTCTACCAAACAAAAGGAAATCTGTTAGAACTAGTTAACAAATTCAGTAAAGTTGTACAATATAAAATCAACATATAAAAATCAATTGCATATTTCTGTATACTAATAATAAATAAGGAAATTAGGAAAACAATCTCATTTATACAAGGATCAAAATAAGATACTTAAAATAAGTATCACTAAAGAGGTGAAGGACTTGTACAATGAAAACTATAAAGCATTGATGAAACATATCCTGTGCTCATGGATTAGAGGGCAACATTATTAAAGTGCTTATACTACCTAATGCAAACTGTAGATTCAGTGTAATTCCTATCAAAGTCACATTGGCATTTTATTTTACAGAAAAAAAAGAATATTCCTAAAATACATATGAAAAAACAAAAAGACCCCAAGTAGCTAAAAAATATTTGGAGAAGAAATAACAAAGCTGGAGCATCACACCTTCTGATTTCAAAATGCAATTCAATGGTATAGAATTAAAATAAGATGGCATTGAAATAGATCAGAATAGAAAGCCCCCCCCCAAAAAAAAAAACACCTCACACTATGTGGTCAACTGATCTTTGACAACAATACATAGGAGGAAAGGATGGTCTCTTCAACCAATGATGCTGGGAAAACTGGATATCTACATGCCAACTAATGGAATTGAACTTTTTTCTTACACCACACATAAAAATCAACTCAAAATGAAATAAAGACTTAAATGTATGGCCCCAAACTATAAAATTCCTAAAGATAATGAGGAAAACCTTCATGACATTGGGCTTGGCAACGATTTTCTTGGATATGACATCAATAGCACAAGCACGAAAAGAAAAAAAATAGCCAAATGGAACAACATCCAACTAAAATGTTTCTGAAAATACAATTGTGAAGTGGAAGAGTATATTTGCAAACCACGCATTTGGTAAGGGGACAATAAATGCATAAGGAATGCTTTCATCTCAAGAGCAAAAGAAGAATGAACTAGAATGTGGGAAGTTTTGAGGGGGCTAACGAAGGCTGAATTTGATTAGTGCACACTGTATGCTTGTATTGAGATACCACACTGAAACCCATTAGTACATACAATTAATATGTTAATTTAAAATAAAATATGATAAATAAAAAAGAGAAAGAAAGAAAAAATTAAAAAGCAAAGAGAAGGGAAGGGAAGAAAGAACGTTATTTAAAAATGGGCAAAGAACCTGAATAGATGTACCTCCAAATGGATAATACCTGTTAGAATGGATAAAGTAAAAAAAGTTAAAAGATAAATTTCATCAAGGATAAGAAAAAAACAGAAGCCTTGTATACTGTTGACTAGAATGTAAAATTACCTGTTATGATAAATGGTATGAAGATTCATTAATTTTTAAAAATAGAACTGTTAAAAGACCCAGCAATTCTACTTCTTTAAAAAAAATTTTTTTTAAATTAGTTCTAATAAGTTATACACGACAGTAGAACGAATTTCAACACATCATACATAAATGAAGTATAACGTCTCCTTCTCTGGTTGTACATGTTGTAGAAACACACTGGTCATGCAATCATATACATGTAGCCATCCATGGGCTGTGTGTGTAAGCTACGCACATTTGAGCGAATGAGGGGACTGGAATGGTGTTACATGCTTCTTGGACCTTTCCTCTGGTTCTACCTGTGATCCCATACCACACCTGAGATGGGCGTGGCTTTCCAAGATGTCAATCAACCTGCTGACCACAAGACATTAGCAAGCAAGACTCCACCTTTCAAAACCCAGTGCCTTGCCTTATTTGGCTGGAACTTTCTATTGAATATCTTTTCCCCAATAAATAGAAGGTTTCAGGTGTGCTTGCTCTCTTGCTTCTTCTGGCACTGGAGCTGACCTTGGGGTCACCAAGCCATCCTGCCTTAGAAACATATGTTCATGTGCTGCGTGGTTTCTTCACTGTTTTCTTAGTTATTGATATAGCCATCTCCTTTGAACCCAGTCTGGCCAGCTGATGATATATAATGTCTGACCTGTTCTTTTATCCTTTCTATCCCCCATACCCCCTTCCCTCCCTTCCCTCCCCTCTGCCTAATCCAGAGTATCTCTATTTTTTCCCTAGCACCCCCCCCCCCATTGTGAATTAGGATCTGCATATCAGAGAAAACATTTGGCTTTGATTTCTTGGGATTGGCTTATTTTGCTTAGCATGATATTCTCCAGCTCTACCCATGTACCTGCAAATGCCGTAATTTCATTCTTCTTTAAGGCCCAGTAATTGCGTATATATACTGCATTTTCTTTATCCATTCATCTGTTGAAGGGCATCTAGGGTGGTTCCATAGTTTGGTATTGTGAATTGAACTGCTATAAACGTTGATGTGGGTGAATCACTGTAGTATGCTGATTTTATGTCCTTTGAGTATAAACTGAGGAATGGGATAACTGGGTCAAATGGTGGTTCCATTCCAAGTTTTCTGAGGAGTCTCTCTACTGGTTCTGAGGTGTATACTCTATACTCCATAATGGTTGCACAAATTTAACAATTCTACTTCTGAGTAAATATTCAAAGGGCCCATAATTAGAATCTTGAAGAGATACTTACATGTCCATGTACAGTGTACCATTATTCTTAATAGCCAAGATGTAGAAACAATCTAAATGCCCATCAATATAAGAACAGATAAAGAGAATGTGATATATTCATAAAATGAAATATCATTCTGCATTAAGAAGAAGGGAATCCTTTCATATATGACAGTATGAATAAACCTGAAGGACGTTATGCTAAGTGAAATAAGCCAGTCACACAGTGACAAATACTGCATGACACCACTCATATGAGTGGTATGTATAAAATACTGAAATGAATAGAAGAAGAGATAAAAATGATTGTATCTAGAGGCTGGGAAGAGGAGGAAATACAAAGTAGCTATATACAGTTTGGGGTACACAAGGTAAATAAGTTCTAGAAATCTGCTGAATAACATTTTATCTATGTTATTGTTGTGAACTTAAAACTTCAAAGAAGATAGATCTATTGTTGGTGTGTTAATCAGCTTTCCATTACTGTAATGAACTAGAGATAATCAACTTAAAAATAAAACAGGTTTATTGGGACTCATGGTTTTGCAGGGTCCAGTCCATGGTCAGTTGGGCCATTGTCTCTGGCAAGGCAGCACATCATGCTGGGTGTGCATGGTACAGCAAGCTACCTACCTCATGGTTGGAAATAAAAAGGAGAGACAGAAAATGGCCAGGGACCTAATATCACCCTCAAGTACATTCCCCAGTGACCAGAAAACTAACTAGGCTCTACTTCTTAAGGGTTCAACCACCTCCCAGTAGCTCCACAAGCTGGGGACTAAACCTTTAAATAGCTGGGCTTTTGAGAGATATTTATCCAACTACAGAATAAACACACATCAATCAGGATGGGAGAAGAGATAAAGGAAGAGCTCTCTAGCTATTTTTGGAAAGGGATAAACAGTACTTTTCACTCTCCTGCAACAGAGAAAACAATGGATTACAGGTTGTTTGATTTAAATTCAATTGCTAAGCCTACTTGTCAAATGTGCATTCAGTATTTTTTACAAGCCAGACTGTGAATGGTCCCAGTTAAGGTGATGAGTAAGGTGCTAGCCTTGACTTTCATGAATTAAAGCTTAATAAACAATTCTACCCTCAAAAGATTGCTTTTGAGATAATATGTAGCAAAAGCCATGATTACTGTTGTACATATAGTAAAGAGGGGGGAAAGGATGAAAGGAACCTACATGTTGTAAAACACTTTTGAGAAACCGTAAGCTTTGTGCTGTGTGTGTGCACAAATTGGAGCTGATCAAGTAGACAATTCAGAATTAAAGGAATAAGCATTTTTATCTAGCAGCAGAAAGGAATTGAGAAAACACAGCAGTCTTCGGGAAGTTCAAGTCCTCCCAGACTGCCAAATGCACAGTAGAGTGTGCTAATGTCTTTCTTAGATCTGTAGGGTCTCTGATCATTTCTGACCACTGTTGACTTCTACGTGCTTTTCCTGGTAATACAACACTTCCCATGCTTTTAGGACATGGGAGGCAAGAGGTGTCTAAGTGTTTATCATGCCCTGACCATCCCTGAGTTAACACTCAACAACAGCCTTACACTCCAGACAGTACAGGTTTTGAAGCATCATTTACACCCCAAGCTCTCCTGCAGGATGGGGTGGTTTTCACTTTTCCTCAAATCATATCTTTGCTTGAATATTTCCCCTCTCTGTTTTAAGATATATTTTTTTCACTTTTTAACTTAATGATTATTTTTTTTAAAATTTGTTTTCTTTTTAATCAATGAATAAAATTGCATATATTTATGGGGTACCATAGGACACTTTGATGTATGTTTATGAAGCAGAATAAATCAGGTTAATTAATAAGTACCTTACCTCACCTTCTCTTTTTATTGAGTAAAAACTGTACTCTTATTAGTTGTTTGAAATACACACTGTGTTTTCCTTTATTATAGTCACCATTCCGTGAAGTAAATCTCAAAGCTTTTTCCTCGTGTCCACTGGAACTTTGTCCCCTACATCTACCACCTTCAGCAGCCTCTGGTGACCAACGTTCTGTTCTTTAGTTTAATTCATATTCCCTTATTTCTTGTTCCTGGGAGCACTTGCTTAATAAATCACTTGCATATTAATTCATATTTCAAGGTATGTCTCTGGAAAATTCATCCCCAGACAATGGGAAACCAACACCTGTCACATAAAACTCCAAAAGTCATTTTTCAGGATCAAATGAGAAAATGTGTAGGTCTGTGCAGCTATAAAGTGTCAAACAGATCTGAAATACAGTTGGCCATAACCAACTGCTGTTCTGGCATTTTTAGCAATAGAAAGCAAGGGTCAGATTTGTTCTCCATTTTCAAATTTATCAAGATAAATTCGTGTCTTTGAAAGAACCATTCAGACACCATCTCTCAGAACTCTGAATGCTTATGATCCTGGTGATGCTTAATGTAGTAGAAATACTGAAAACCACTGTTTGTGGGATAATTTAAATAATTTGCTTAGAATTTAACCTATGATTCATTGTGTTTTCTTCAAATTCTTTGTTCCTTAGTGAATATGCACGAGAATGGCATTGACTTCCTTTCTACAGTTTGAATAATTTATTTTTTGTTTGGTTTTGACTGAATTGAGGATTTTTTGTTTGTTTGTTTCATTGTTTTATTTGTTTATGGCTGAAGAGTATGTATAAAAATAAAAAGGCTGGTTAGGCCAAGAGCTAAAATACCAAATTTAGATTGTGTGTAGAAATTTCATAAAATCTCACTTAATCTGCCTCTCAAGATGTGTTAGTCAGCTTTCCATTACTATAACAAAATACCTGATGGAAACAACTTAAAAAGAGAAAAGATTATTTTGGCTCACAGTTTTGGAGGTTTCAGTCCGTGATCAGTTGGTCCTAATGTTTGGGGCCTGAGGCAAGGCAGCATGGGTGGGGACCACATGATTAGCAAAGCTAATCACCTCATGATGGCCAGGAAGTAAAAGAAGAGAGACTCACATGCCACAATCCTGTTCCAAAGGCAGGTCTCTCCAGTGACCTACAAGCTTCCATTAGGCTCCACCTCTTAAAGATTTCCACCAACCTCCAACAGCACCAAGATGAGCACCAAACCTTTGACATAGGGGCCCTTGGGGGACAATCCAGACTAAATCATACCACAAGACAAGGGACAAACTGATATATTTACACTTCAGTAACTACATGATTCTGGTAATATTGATTTTAATAAGCTTATTTTTTAAATCTCAATGAAGAGAGAAATTTATTCTAAGTGATTTATGCAGGCTCTGAACTCTCTATTCTATCTAGAATATGGATCTGTTGATGGTAAGCATTTTGAGGGCTTTTTCAGTATGTACATTGTGATTTGATTGTAATTCCGAGGTCCATTTGGTCTAGCACTGGGGACTATGTAGCCATTAAAGTGAAATCCTTACATCGTGAAACTATTAAACTATTTAATGTGATCTTAATATGCTCATTTCCATAGTCAAATATCTGTGTGTATGTGCATGGAGGTGAAGAGGATCTTTGCTAGCTCAAAGTGTCCTTACTTCTCTGTCTGAAACCGGCAGGGAGAGCAACCAATGAGAAGCTGATGATGCACAGCAAGTACAATGGACACAGATAAATGATGCAGCATTGGAAGGAAAACACACCAGGTTGAAGACAGGCAACTCCTCCTATTGGAAGGGTTTACTCACTCGTGGTAACAACAACAATAATAATTGCAAGAATAGCAAATCATTCTACAGCATCCACAATTGAGCATGAATGTACCTGATGCACAGGGCATGAAAGTGGCCCCTATACAGAGAAAAAAGTGTCAGGATTCATGCTGTACATCTCAACCTTGTAGTCATGCAACTTTTAAAACAGCTCCGCTGGACTTAGGCACCCTTAACTCCCCAGGTTGATTGCTGTAGATGTGCAACTAAGGTTTATGGTGAACTGATGAATTGAATGAGGGCCAAAAGCACTCCTCTGACTTTTACGAGAGAGAATCACTAAGCTGGTGAGCACATTTGGTGCACTGGAATTTATGTACTCATCATTCCAGCATCTTTCACAGTGGGTGACTTGTGAGGAGGTTGTTCATCACAAAATATGTAGAGCTTTACAGAGTTCATATATGGATGGGTGGATAGATAGATAGATAGATAGATAGATAGATAGACAGATAGATAGGGTTATTTTTCAGATTTTACAGTGGTTTGTTTTCAAAACTATCTTTTTTCTAATATTGTTTTTATTTGGTTGTTTGCTTATTTGGGGTAGAGTTAAGTTGTAAGGAAAAGGAAAAGCTTTGCTACAATTTTATTTATGAGAGAAAAGGAGCCTTGGAAATGAAGTCTCAGATTTGCAATTTGGAGAAGAATTTGTGCAGCCCTTGAAGCCCACCTGTCTTTTTTTTTCTTTTTTTTTTGTTTTAACTTATTCTAATCATTTATACATGACAGTAGAATGCTCTTTGTTCATTGTACACAAATGGAGTACAATTTTTCAATTCTCTGGTTGTACACGAAGTAGGGTCACACCATTTGTGCAATTGTACATAATACCTAGGGCAATATCGTCTGTCTTATTCCACCATCTTTCCTACCCCCATGCCCCCTCCCCTCCTTCCCTTTACCCTTCACAAAGTTCCTTCATTCATTCCATGCACACCGCCCCCATTATGTATTAGCATCTACTAATCAGAGAAAATATTCTGTCTTTGGTTTTGGGGCATTGGTGAAGTCTACCCTTCTTAGACTGAATCAACTGTTTTTTTTTTTTTTTCTTTCTTTCATTTCTGCAAAAAAGACAGAAACGAAGATGAAGTGTATGAATCTGACAACAAGGAAAGTAATCTTATGGATCTACCTCTCAGGGTAGGTATGATGTTGTAGTAATTCCCAATCCCTGCTCTCCACTTCAGTTCAGTCACAGGCCTAGCTGACCCACGACCCATGAATAGGAACTGTAAGGCTAAGCCACAACAGAAGTCTCCTAGGGACCACCGTTTCCAACCATCCCAAAGAGGAAGAGGAGAACTAGATGGGACGGCACATATAGGAGGGTTAGTAAGGGGGAAATATTTTCCTAGTCTTGGAAAAGCTGAGAAAAAAATGTTCAAATTAAAAAATAAACCAAATAACAAAACAAATTTGAGACAAATTCTTCTAGGAACCCAAACTTGTGAGTATGATATTTTTTTTATGGTGTCTCTCTCTTGATCTAGTTTTATCCACATCTTCTTTTCATAATTCCTACTGGGTTACAAAAAAGACTTTCCATGTTGGTTAGATGCATTTTTTTTTTTTTTTTGCTTAATTCTGATAACTGGCACCAATTTTTTTGAAATTTTGAATCTTGGTTTTAATATGAATAAACAAGGGAGGACCAGGCAGGTTTCATTCAGACACATGGAAAAATCAAGAGAGAAAATGTAAATTCTCAGAGGAGAATGCAAAAAAATGTGTTTTATGTTATCTTAAAACCTGAAAGCCCTTTCTTCTATTTCATTTGAATTCAAATCAATGTACAACTTTTCCAAGGAGACTTCTTGAATTATTCATATTTTCTCTTTCACTGTTAATTTTTTTAACCATGCTAGAGTTTGAACTCAGGGCCACACACATACTAGGCAAGTGTTCTATCATTGAGTTATACTCCCAACTCCATGGCTCATATTTTCTCAACGTTTTCATATTTTGTATGCTAGTGGGTCTGTACATAAATGTGTATGTGTGCTACAAGTGTACTTCTATGTTAATAATAGTCTAAAACAATTTGATATTCACCTGGATTTGTCTATCTATAATTTGGTTTCTTTTGAAGCTCCTTGATAGTAGAGACAATCCAAAAAATAAACAAGAAAACAACCAGATTTGTCTGCAGATGGTGGCAGTTATCCAAAAGGCAGTGGTGTTAATATAATGATGAGAAAAGAGATTTTTTTTTTTCAAATCCCTCATTTGTAGTAACCTCACTGTTTTCTGTATCTTCTTATTTCCTATGGAAATACTTCCCTCGTGGACAAATATTGAGAAAATTCTCATGCATAATCATTCTTTAGGGGAGTATAAAGATAAATGTAGTAGAACAAAAAACAAATATTTTAGAAAAAATATTTTTTGAGAGGAAGGAGGTCACTGTGAGTTTACACAGCTAAAAAGAATGTCCTAATTGTCACCAGATGCCTTTAACTGGTTAGATGCCAACAATTGAATAAGCTTCCCTTCTGTATCAGGGCATTTAAGGAGCAGACCTCGATGCCTTTCAAGCCCCAGTTAGCATGGAAATAAAAGATGGACTCAATGATGAAATGTTTCTATCATCGCCTAAGTGCTATTAAATAAAGCACTTAAAATGAGATGGATAGTCAAGAGTACTGTTGGAAGCAAAAAATCCTTGGTCCGTTGGTCCACTGCCTACTTGGCAAAGAAATACGTAAGTTTAGAAATCCAAGGGCAATTTCTCGTGTGAAATTTATTGTTTCTCCTATTGTACTTATTATGGTTTTATATTTCATTGATCATTTTTGCCTACGAACTTTGTAGTTGCCAAGACTGAATCAGACTTGTTAAATTCTGTATCTTTCTCCTTTACTAGACTATAACTGTTGAAGAAAAGAATGATGTGTTAGGAGTCTTGTGTTCAAAACCCTAGAATAAAATGGTTTTTTAATCCTTACTGTATAAATAAGAGGAATATGATGCAAACAAGAACATTAAATTTATTTATAAGAATATGTCTTTCTCTAGAAGGGAAAATTGTAAATTAATTGTATATAACCAACTTGATCCTGTTGTAAGCCAGTCTTTAGGATTGTTGGTTTTTCATCACTATTTTATAAAATTCCTCAATAATTTACAGAAATAGCTTTTTTACTTTTCAAGTTCATAATAGGCACCATGGTTTGTGATTTTTTTTTTTCATCTTTCCTCAAGGTGTCTGAATGCTTCTGTTTCTCTTAGTGATCAAAACATCAAGTTCCTATTGGCTGACAGCTATGACTCTATGAAATTGTCCTATAGGCATCACAGTAATGAAGATGAAGCAAGTGCAATATTCACACATCTAAGAAGACTCAGAAATGATGAATGAAAGGGTTGAACATGTGGCTTAGGTTTTTGGTCATTTCCTCCCTTTTGGTTATACTTTCTGTGAGGCATGTGTTCAAAGGAAAATTCACAATGTTATATTCCTTGTAATATTTGCTCTGCCCAAGAAACATTTTCAAATATATTTTAGCAGACATGTGACATATACCAAAACCAAATTCTGATCCTACTGCCAACAAAGCTTGGCCAGTACTTCTTCACACAGATGCATAATGTTTACACATAGCATACCTGACTGCTCTATCATCTACCCACAAAATGCATTGCTTCTTCCACATAGGCTGTGGTTTCCAAGGCAACAGAGAGCTCATCTAACAATGAAAGCACACAGAAGTCGATTTCCATTTCTACACGCCAAAATCTAACCGCTTTTCTCAAGCCATAGAATTTTTATTTCCCACCAGGAAGGCAAAGTTCAGAACGAAATACTAATAGTAGAAGAATTTTTTTAATGTACCAACATAATTTGGAGCTATTAAAATTTTTGGCTCCACAGGCTTTAGAGAGAGGTTGATAGAAATCATTTGGTAAAGGGTGAAGTACAGAGAAGATAAAAGTTCTGGCTAGCCCTGAAGGAAACTAAAAATGTTGTGTGGGGTGAGAAGATCTATCTTGCCTCTACTACTGGAATCTCTTGTTGAGCCAAGTTCCAAGTTTTTCCTTTATAGGCAAGTTTATGGAAAATAATATCCACCTTACTTTCCATTCACTCCAGAATACATTCCAATGTTTATTCTCATTTTAGAACCTGCCCAGATAAGTCCTTTAGCCACCAAATCCAGTAGTCACTTGTCCATACATAATAGTCCCATTGACTGTTCCTTCATTCTGCCTCTCCCTTGCCCCCTTCTCTGGATGCTACAATTCCCCAGTTCTCTTCCACCTAAAACCCACCTTCTGTTCTTTGTAGGCTTCTCTTCTTCTGCCAATACTTGAATTATAGTTCTCTCCTCAACTCTCTACCTTTGAATTTTACATATCCCCTTAGGCAGTGGTATCTAATACTTGCACGGGAGAATCACTTGGGGATCTTGAAAAATTCCAAAGCCCAGGCCACAACACAGCCCAGCGTCCAGAGTTGCAGGTACCAGGACTACATTCTGAAATTCTCCAAGGAGATTTTAATATGCAGATAAGGGTTTGAAACCACTGCCCTGGAGAGGTCTCTCCTCTCTTAATTAACTCTAGATTGCTGACAACCAAGGTGCTAGGTTTGCACCTCATCCAGGGTTAATCATGTCTCTTACATATACAGTTGGCCTTCCCTGTCTACAGGTTCTGCATCCACAGTTCAACCAATCATGGATTGAAACCATTTGGAAAAAAATGTGTCTGACCATATACAGGTGTTTTGTGTGTGTGTGTGTCATTATTCCCTAAACAATACAGTATAATGACCATCAATACAACATTTATATCATATTAGGTATTATAAATAATATTTAATATACAGAGAATGTTCTTAGGTTATATACAACTACTATGCCATTTATACAAGGCACCTGAGTATATCCATGGATTTTGGCGGCTGAGGGTTTCAGACACCAATCCTCCATAGATGCTAAGGGTCATCTGTTCTCAGTTCTCCCTTCATGTGATTTTTCAATTGTATCTCATAATAGGATGAGATTAAAAAGCATCACCAGGACATTCAAACTGTTCATGGCCTATGCTCTAGTTACTTCCTAAGCTTCATCCCACTCTGCTCCCTAGTCCTGCTTAAAGCTCCCAGGCACATTCCAGCCCTTCTGCCTAGAACTTCCCTCTTCACCTGCCTAATTCCAGCTGATCTCTTAACACCAAGTCCAGATGGTTCCCTAACATGTCTTCCTCTCACGACCTGGTGGCTTTTGTTGATTGGAACTCTTATCCCATTTTTATCTTTTTATTGGTTTATCTTGTCATAGGTAGAAACACATGGGAGGACTGAGTATTTTCTTACCTAGTTCTCTACCCAGGGTTCAGAGAGAACTGAATGTGCTGCATCTTACTATCTGATCAATGGACAAATAAAAGAAGATGATGGTTGGAAATTTTTGCATTGAAATTATTTTCAGAAGTCATTTGATCAAATTTGCTTCTTCAGGGAGAGAAGAAAGGCACAGAGACAGAGCTGTCCTATAGGTGGCTGGGAGTTCCTCCTTTCCTTACGCTCTCTCTTGTTCATCTGGCAGGTAGAACAATTGGGAACACCGTCCAGGTGGTGAGAGTACCTTTATGACAGAAGACTTGGACAACTTTGGGGTGAGAAAGCAATAAGGGGCATGTAATTGTCACAGAATGATCAAATGCCCATCGCTTACCAGGGAGATAAAAGGAGTTTTTTTTTTTTAATTCAGTCTGAGTAAGATCAAAAGATTCAACACCTCTATAAAGTTAATCTTCTATCATTCTTGAAAAATGACGTGAAAGTTACAACTTAAAACAAGTTGTAGGTGAATATTTCTCCCTTTTACATACTGAACTTTGGAACCACAAAAGAAGAAACTCCAATAGAAATGCTCCTAATTACAGTGTGCACTAAATAGTACCATTGATAAGACATGATAATTAGGAGAAATGGAAGTAATGAGCATATATTTCCCAAAGATACTTAGAAAGTATCTTTTGTTTTTTATATGAATCCCATTTTCCTGGTAAGTTGTGAACATTACAAAACAAAATATTGGCTATCAAAGAGTTGAAATGTAAGTAACTTTTCCACAACTATCTAATAAAATGTGTGTGTGTGGTGTGTGTGTGTGTGTGTGTGTCTAAAATATGGGAAAGAATAAAACTGTTTCTTCAATGGCCAGCTGTGCTGTCTTTCTGTGATCCAAACATCCTTTTCTAAGTTTGACTTCTGCACTCTTGTTAGCCAAGAAACACCACAGCCATCCCTGATAATATATGTTCCTCCAATCCTTCTGTATCAATTAATCATCTGTCCTGTGGGGTGCCATTTGTAGTCAGTGATGTCTTTTTAAACCTCTCCTATCATCAATGGTAGAAAGTAATAAATGCATGCCAATCTCCATTTTATTAAATTAACTTCATATGGTTCTTCTCAAAGTCATCCCAAGTTATTATCAAAAGATTTATCCACTGGAAATTTCTTTTTCAAGTAACAGACACTGTGGTTTGGGTTAGCTCCATAGGAATGTTACCTAGGGGTGGGAGGCATTTAAGTTAGACAGGCCCTGGACTTGTTTTAAGTTCTAATACTGTCATCTTGAAATTCTTAAGGCTCTCTGCATTTTCATTTTGCAATTGCAGTAGATGCTACAAATTATGTAGCAGGCTCTCTTTGTAAATCCTCATCAAGCATTTTCTAGTGGCTGAAATGCGTCTATAACAAAATTGGCACTAACAATGAATACAGTTGTGAAAGCTTATTGCTTATAGGGGAATTGGCTGATTAGAGAGATGGATGGCCCATCTACCTTGCCTCAAATAATGGAATTCTGTACAGGTTTTTGGAGATGCAGATGAGTCTATATTATATTTGATATTGCCTCACAATATCCTCTCTCTTTGCTCCTTCTTGTCTCATCGGACCCCATGGGCCATCTCTGCATGGGGATTCTTATTTCTTAGGGTAAGTCTTCTAGTTCAAAACATGTTACCAGTGTCATCAAAAACTTCAGTCTGGTGACTATATGCTTGTGGCTTCAATGTTAGAATAAATACGGAAATGAATGGTCTCTTTTTAGAGTAAAGTATAAGCAATAAAGGTGTTTTCAGGAGACATAAGTAATTGACTGACGAAGGTGTTAGAGGGCTGGGGCCTTCCAGAAAAATAGGGTAGTGCCAAGACTCCCACTTCAAATCCCAATTCTTGCCATCAAGTCAGAAAGATTGCAGACATTTTGCTCAAGTGTAACAGTCATGAGTTTATTGAAGGGATAGGAAAAGGGAAAGGAGACACACTCAAGGGAGAGAGTGGGTCTTCTCAGAGAAGAGAGGGACAATGTGCCTCTCTTGCATCCCAGTTTTACTGGGAATCCCAGAGACGTTTCCAGAGAGTCCCGCTCAGGTTCACCTCTTGACTTTTGACCGACAGCGGGATGACATCAGACTTTCAAGTACCCACTTCCATGACAACTCCAGGTTACTTTGTCCCATGCCGACCAGTTCTAATTGGATTCTTAACCACAAATTCTTACAGATTTTATGGTTAGGAGGATTTATCCTTATCTCCCTGTAGGAGTTATAAAAGCCTCCCTCTTCAGGGACACTTGCATTGCTCTTATCAACATTATTTGAAGCCTGCATTTCTCCTGTAGGTAACAGGTAGTTTGCTGAGAAACATGATATATTCTGTACACTTAATCCAGGCAGGGCTGCAGGTAAATTGCTTCTTAGGAAAGAAAGCATGTGGAGATCAGCAGAGTGGGCCCATTCTACAGAATTATGCCCTTGACCTCATGTTCCCACCATTTACTTCTCTCTATTCCCTATCAAAGATAGATTAACAGACTGACAGAGCTAATGGGTGTGTTAAAAACAAATGTTTGAGTATTAATGTTTCCTTCTCAAAAAAAAAAAAAGATTTAAACTAGTTCAACAGTGTATAATTTTATTTCTGGCATGGATTGATTAGCACCCTATATTGATAATTATCTTGCCTCTGAATTTGTACCTAATTGGTAAGAATTGAGATGTAATTGGGATGTAGGCCTTTAGATAGTTCAGCAAAGAAAGAGATACAAACTTTTTTCATATGAAACATTTACCAAATTGTCTTTGAGACTCACATAGAAGGAGTTTATACAATAGACCCTAAACTGTTGCTTTGGTTAGAGAATAATTTCTGCTCAAATTGATATAAGAATGAAAAACAAGTTTTCTGTAATTTTTAACTGGGGAGTGAACCCGTGGGCTCTCTCTCACTGAGCTACATCCCCATTTCTTTTTATTTTTTATTTTGAGACAGGGTTATGCTATATTGCATAGGCTGGCCTCCAATTTGTGAACCCTCTTCCCCAGCCTCCTGACTACCTGGGATTATAAGTGTGTGCCACAGCATTCAGCTTAACTTACCTTTTTATAAGTGGTATGTGAAACCAGTCTAAAGTATTGCAATCTTAAAGTCAGATATGTTCAAAATCACCATGTTAGTCAGGTTTCCATCATTGTGTCAAAACACCTAGGAAAACAACTTAAAGCAGGAAAGATTTATTTTGACTCATGGTTTCAAAGGTTCTGCGAACCTTTGACTCTATCACCGTGGTCATGTGATGAGGCAGAATATCATGGGAGTTGTGGCAGACCAAAATTGGTCACCTCATGGCAGCCACTTGCAGGAGGTGTGTAGGGGTGACACAAAATAAACCCTTCAAAGGCATGTCCCCAGTGACCTAACTTCTCCAACTACTCCCCACCTCCTAAAGTGTTTACCACCTCCCAATAGCATCACCTGCTGGGGACAAAGCCTTCAACAGAGGAGCCAGAGGGGGTGTGTTTCGAATCCAAAAAGTCACCTTTCTTTAACTCTAAGCCCTATCATTTGATGCCCTAAGAGATATTTGACTTAGCTACGTCTGACTTATCTCACTCATAAGAACCCAGAGAAGCAGCTACCAGGAAACCTAATGCACAATGAAGGAAAAAAAATTGAAAATAAGGCAATTAATGGTATTGCAGCAACAAATACAGAAAATCTTTTTTTTTTTTTTTTTTTTTTTTTGGTACCAGGGATTGATCTCAGGGGCATCAACCACTGAGCCACATCCCCAGCCCTATTTTGTACTTTTATTTAGAGACAGGGTCTCACTGAGTTGCTTAGCACCTTGCTTTTGCTGAGGCTGGCTTTAAACTCATGATATTTTGTCTCAGTCTCCTGAGCTGCTGGGATTACAGGCATGTGCTATTGCACCTGGCAAAAAGTCTTAAAGCTTTGTTTTAAAAAGTTCATTTTAAATACAAATCATCAACATTTGTTAAATGAAAGTGAGTGGATTATGGGAACAATCATAGTTCTCAAAAAGAGTAAGGGGTGATGTCATTAAAATGTGCCTAAAGACACTTTGAAAAATTCACGTCTACCCAGAATTACTAAACCAGGATATTCTGATAAGGAGCCTGAGGGTCTTTCTAAGGTTAGGGCTTGGTTTGTCCTCCACCGGCTCATTGTGGTGGCCTTGGGAGGTGGTAGAACCTTTAAGAGGTGGGGATTAGTGTGAAGAAATAAGATCACTGAGGACATGTTCTCATAAACAATTGTTGTTGATTTCTTCAGAGTGGGTTCTATGAAAGCAAAGCTACCACATGAACTTGGTGTCTTCTGCACATAGCCATCTTCTTTCTATTTTTCTGCCATATTGTGACCCATTCAAGGGAACCCTTCAGAATCTGAACTGATATTGCTACCAAATCTTGGGCTTTCAGACTGCAAAAATGTAAGTTCAATAACTGTCTTTGCTTTATAAATACTGTGCCTCAAATATTTTATTAGAGCAGCAAAAACAGACTAATACAAGTCCATATTTTTATAAAGCCATTCACATAATTCTTTTTGTAAGGAGGAGTTGCTGGGGATTGAACCCAGGCTTGTGCATACTGAACAAATGCTGAGATATATCCCAAACCCTGTAATTCTTGCAGTCAGACAAGTGTGGGGAAACCTAATGGCAGTGGTTCTTAATGGCCCATCAGAAACAGTTGGAAGACTTGTTATTCAGAAGTTTGGAAAATGGCTTGACAATTTGCATTTCTAGTCAGTTCCGGGGTAACAAACAGAGAGGCTGCCTTAAGAACCACACTTTTTGAGTTCTGTTATGGTCTGCAAGGCACACATGGTTCCATGTCTTTAAGGCATGTGTGTCTTCTCCAGTCTTATTGCTCTTTCTCCCAAATCCTACAGAGCCTTTCATGAAAAGAGATTTCAATGCTATGCATAGGTTAGATTCCAGCCTGGTACTTGAAAGCATGATGTCCCACAGGGGTAAAGATCTCCTTCCTTTGCAAGGAAAAACACTAGCTCTTGCCATAACCCCAGGACCAAAAGTAATAAGCAGTTTAAAGACAAAGCCTAAGCGACTGTCACACACAGATGCAGACAGAGATGGAGGAGACGGGTAGCAGGAGCATCTGGACAGGCTCACCATGAACTCAGGAACTCAGAGCCTAGAGAAGCTTACTGGTGTAAGTCATATTTGCAACACTGTTTTCTTTAAGAATAGGACTAAGAGGAATATGGTATTTGAATAAGTAGTTTGAATAACTAGGTGGAATATGTTTTTGTTTGTTTGTTTTCCCCACAACATTACCAGCCGTATTTTGTATTTTATTTAAGACAGGGTCTCTCTGAATTGCTTAGGGCCACTCTAAGTTGCGGAGGCTGGCTTTGAACTCAGGATCCTCCCGTTTTAGCCGCCAAAGCCACTGGGATTACAGGCATGCACCACTGTGCCTGGCTTCCCGGGAAGAGATCTTGAGGGAGGTTGGCAATCTCTGTGCAGACGTTTGTATGTGTGTGTGTGTGTGTGTGTGTGTGTGTGTGGTGTATATGAGTGTGTAGACAGTCTTAAAATATGGTATGTGAAAAAAAAATATGGTATGTGAGGATGGCAGTGTGATGCCAACATTACCAGCCAAGCCAGATCCTTGAAACTGTCAGCTACATCTTTTTTTCTAAGACTCATCTTTCATCCATGATTAAGTTGACCTATAAATGTCTTGTTCTAATTAAGTTCGCTTTCATCTGAGTATTTATCTATCAGTAGCCAGAGGTATCAGAACCTTGATCCCTCTCCAAGTTGTTACTATTCATCTCACCCTGGTTAAACACAAGTCTTAATTCTTGAATAATGTGAGTGATGTTAAAGCAAACAAAAACAAACAACAACAACAAAAAAACTGTTGCATTTCAGAATTCTAAATAGATTTTATAGATTAACTTTGAGATTATAAATTTCCAATCTGCCTACCAAAGATTTTATTTTAATAACTGCAAATATGCTTCCAAGAGAAAAGTAGAAAAAGCTTGGGAAATCAGTCAGACAAATATTTTGCTTAGGAATAATTTTTTGTCCTGTGGTTATTCTGGAAGCTAAACAGATGTTTATGGTACAAATATAGAATGACATGCCTTACTCCTTTGCAGCTGTGTGACTCCATAGCAATGTGACAATTCTAAAGAACAGGCAGTTCTTAAGAATTGTGAACACAGTTAATCATAAAAAGAAGAAAAAAGCAGGGAAGAGGTAATCTCTAGCATTGTACTAGCCACAAATTTGTTCAGTTTTTCTTCATCTGAGAATGCTTTTGTATCTTCTTTATTTTTGCAGGATATTTACACCAGATTTAGTATTTCAGCTGACAGTTCTTTTATTTCAATACTCCCAAACTGCTATGCTACTTGCTCTTTGCCTTCAGGGATTTTGATGAGAAATTTACTGCCATTTGAATTGGTGTTCTATGAATAATGTGTCATTTCTCACTGGCTGCTTTCAAAATTTTTAATTGGTATTTAGCTTGCAGAAGTTTAATTATGATGTTTGTTGGCATGAATTTATTTATGTTTATTCTACTTGGCCTTTTCTAAGCTTCTCCAATGTTTAGGTTTAATATTTTTCACCAGATTTAGGAAGTTTTCATTCATTCTTTTTTGAATATTTTTTCTTAATCTTCATCTCTTTCTGGGACTGACTATCAACGTTACATCTTTTGTCATGGTCCCACCAGTCTCTGAGACTATGCATTTTATGCAGCCTGTGTTCTGTTGTTCACATTGGGTGCAGTTTATTGTCCTGTCTTCAAATTTACTAATTCCATTCTCTTTATTCTCCAGTTCTACTATGGAGCTCATCCAGCAATTTTTTTTGTAGTTGGTTACTGTATTTTGCATTTCTGTACTCTCCATTTGATGAGGGTTTTTATGGTAATACCTATGCTTTGCCAAGATTTTCTATTTTTTTCATTTGTTTCAAGAGCATGTATAATTGTTTGTTGAAGCATAGTTATGAAAGTTGCTTTTAGAGCCCTTGTCAAATGATTTCAACATTTGATTCAATTCTGTGTCAGTATCTACTGATTTCCTGCCATGATTTTCCCCATATGTGGCATGACATGTGATCTTTCACTGTATCTTAGACAGTATGGATATTTAGGACACTCTGATCCTATTTAACTTTTTTTTTTTAAATACTTTTTAAAGCAGGCAGTACCATTGTTGTAGGGACAAACAAGGCAAGGCACTGAAGATAGCAGGAAACAGTTTTATTTGGCTGCAGCCAGGTTCAGAGGGCACAGCTTTTGCTGTAATCAATCAATCCCCTAAACCCTGAGTTCAGGGAGTTTCAGAGTTTTATCCCCAGCATGTAAGGGGAGGGACATAGAAGTTCACAGTCTACAGAAGTTCACATAAAAGCAGCTTTTTCTTTCACTGTTCTGGGCAAGTTAACCCTTCAAGGGCAACACCTGAGAAGGGGAGAGCTTCTTCTCCCCTTTCTTTCCTCCCCCTGCCAGCTGTTACCATGGAGCCCATTTGTAACTTATCTTAAAAATGTTGACATCTCTGTGAAGCCCAGCTCAAGGCCAGAGGCCTTGTTTGCACATTTCTTCAAAGTGCTATACTGGATACGTTTGTGAAAGACTAGTAAGGGGGTGTCCAGCACCTGGAATGCTGATATCTTCTAGGCTAGTGGCCAAGTAAACAGGGTGACACGAAAATAGGAAGTTTATCTACATTGAACTCTTTTTCTGACAGTCCTAAAATCAGCCATGGTGAAGAGGGCTTCTCTGTGGAGAAAGGGGGTGCCACTTCACCATCATTGAGGTGAAGCCCTAGGATTAAGTGGTTATGTACATTCAGTTTCCTAGTTTCCTTCTGGAACCCTCAGACAGCATCCCCACCTCCTAAGCAAGGTGGGGCATGGATTCACACTGTTTAATTGCCAACAGGTGGTTTGAGATAGAGTTTTGCTTCCCCTTCGGTCCCACTGACTTCTTCCTGTGACAGGGGAGTACCTACTCACACTACCTTGTTGCTTCCAAGTGGGATGGAAGATCAGTGCTCCACTGGGCCCTGCTGATAGGAGGGATGGGGTAGAGGATTGACTAACATCATTTTTGTGCTACAGGTTGAGGTTGCAGCTCCTGATTGGCCCCCCTGATACAAAGAAGAGGAGTGGGCGAGCCACAGAGTGCCAGCTATCCCCAACTCCCTGCACTTCCCTGCACCTCAGTGGTAGGCAGGGGTGAGGTTCTGCTCCCCACTGGGCTCTTCTGAACACAAGTTGGGCAGGCTGGGAAGACAGTGCTAACTAGCCATCATTTATATCAACTTTGGTCTTCTTGAGCCTCAGCTTCCTGATGGACTCACTCTAGGATGGTGGGAAAACTAGAGTACTGCCTGCTTCTGACAGGTAAAAGATAGAAAATATGCTAGTTTCCTGCAGATATCCACCACCTCTAAGAAATCAAGTTGTTGTCACCTGGTCTCACAAAGTGGGTATGGAAGATCAGCTGCCAGCTAAACCTGACTACACTTCCACGTTGGATAGTGTATTACAACATGCCATCTGGTCCCCTTTCATTGAGGATAAGTTTAAAAGTTTAGCTTCTCACTAGGCCCAGCTAAAGAGTGACATGGGTTTCCATTGGTGCTTGATTGGGGTAGGATAAGTGTATTAGTCAGCTCAGGATACTGTAACAAAATAGCACAAACTCATGGCTTAAAACAAAGAAATTTGTTCCATCATTGTTCTGAAGTCTGTGTAGCCCAAGATCAAGGTTAAGACAGGGTTTGACTTCTTGAAAATGGCTCTCTTCCTGGAATATGAGCAGCGGCATCCCCACATGTCTTGTTTCTTACATGATCACAGGTACACAGATGCAAAGCCATGTGAGGATACAGTGAGAAAACATTTATCTACAAGCAAGAAAGAGAGCCTTCACTGGAAACCAATCTGCAACTGAACACTGATTTTGAACTATCCAGCCTCCAAAATAATGAGGAAATCAATTTCTGTTTTTTAACCCACACAGTCTGTGGTATTTTGTTATAGTAGCCTCAGTTGACTAATACAGATTTTAGTACCATGAAGGGGGGTACTGATGTACCAAAAATGTGCGTGCTTGAAAATGCCTAGATTTCCATGAAGGGGCAGGTAGTAGAAATATTAACATTAGAGGTAATTCTGATGAGGTCTCAGATAGAAATGAGGCACAGCATATGGGAAACTGGAGATAAGGTGATTCTTGTTGTAAATGGCAAACAACCTGGCTAAATTATTTTCTTGTGTTTCGTGGAAGGTAGAACTTGAGAGTCATCCAATTGGACATTTAGCAGAAGAGACTGCTAAAGCAAATATTGAAAGTGTGACTTATGTCTTCCTGATTGCTTATAGTAAAAGGCAAGGAGAGATGAACTGGGGAATTTTTTTCAGGAAAAAAAAAAGAAAAATGAAAAAGAACAAGACATAGAGATTTAGGAAATTCTCAGCCTGTCCATATTGCAAATATGACAAAGCGTGTTCTGAAGAGAGAACCAAAAATGTAACTAGACTACAACTGGATAAGATGGTGAAGGGTTTATATAAGCAGAAACACTGTCAGTGTTCAATGGAGGGAATAAACATGGGTGGCCAAAGGAAACTAAAGGAGGTGGACAGAAGTCTGTAATGCTTCCCAGATTCTACTGGTTGGGGTCAGACAGAACTACTTGGCTGGAAATGTGCACTATCCTTCAATAAAGGAAAGAAAGGTCACAAAGTCAATTCAGGGATGCTTAGGACTTCCATTCCCACAGCAAGCCAAGTACCTAGCTAGGTCTGGGTAGTAAGGCTACCCCTGTATTGGGGGTAGGGCCACTATCATAGTTCTGGCTAGAATTACTCAGGGCTGGGTCCTCACAATGAATAATATCAAATGGATCTTTGGTTGCTAGTCTACCTATTTTCTAGTTTACTTTGGCCAAGGGAATGAGCTTTTTCTGTCTATGCTATTGGTGATTCTGGATTTGAGATCCTGCAAACACCCTGTCAGAATATGTCAGACATAAGTAAAACCATCTTGCTCTTCAAGTCCCAGTGACCCTAGACAGCTAGCTTTCTTCTTTCTAACCTTCCAGTGGCTTCTCTGCTTGTCAAGCTATACGTAGAGTTTGTAGTTGTACGGATACCTGCAAAGAATGCGACTGTTTCACTTTGGCAGAATCAAAAGTTACTGTAGTCTTTGGGAGATCAGAAAATGTACTGAGGTAGTAGTAAAATGAATACAGATCTAGAGGAATTTCCAGCATGAATGGGAATCTTTGAGGCATGTACTTTCCATTTCTTTCATTGGTTTATTTGCTAGTGTTTCACAGTGGTCCTGTTTGATCATTACCTCTTTCTTAAGTCCCAGATGCTGCTGAAAGAATTTTTGTCTACAATTTCTAAGCCCCAATGTCTCCTTCAACTTATTTATCTGAAATGGATAGAAGGCAGGAAAAGAAGGAAAGTGTCAACTAGCAAATAAGTCTTACTATTTTTTTTTTAAATCTCATTGTTCTCTAACAACCTTCTCTAACAACATTCATCAAACTAATAATCATGAGGGAAAGTAGAAAAATTTGTCTCTGTGAAGATAATATTTTTGGGCAACTCAGGACTGGCTAAATGAAAAATGGTAAAAGATACAAATGGTTTTAAAACTCAAAATGCTTTCTTGACAATTGAAACAGAATTTCATCATTCAGTCGATAATCACAGAGCTAAGTTAAATTTAAAGAATGTCACCTTGAATTTCAGAAAACCTTCTCTCTATACCAACTGGGAATGTTTTTAGAGTTTTACACAAATCAAATTTCAAAAGAATAATGACAGGCCAGGCGCCATGTTACTGGTTTGTAGGCCCAGCACTGGGGAGGCTGAGGCAGGCGGATCACTTGAGACCATCCTGGACAACAAGCCAGACTTTGTTTCCAAAAAAATAAAAGAAAAAAAAAAAAACTAACCAGGAAAGATATGTGAATTTTCATTTTGCACCTATTAGAAGCTTTTAAATGAAATTCTAGGGTTAATAAGAAAGAAAAATTGAAAGAAAAATCATTTTTGTGTTTCTGATAATGACTTTCTTTCTTTCTTTCTTTTTCAACCTTAGGAGTGAGCATTTTATTTTCAAATTAAAACTTGCCTTCTTAGGATTTAATATTTTAAAAGCCTTGAATGATATCGCATTTTACCAGAGAGAGAGATTTATTTAAGCCTTTGTGATAGAGATACCCCTATTTTAGCACCTCATTAGATTAAAATGAACTGAAGTAAATAATACATAGTAGCTTCTCTCAGGACAAAAACATGCTATTTGGTGCTTCTTTGTGATGCTAGAATGGAAATGGTCACAGGCCACTGGGGCTCCGGGCTCACATGCTGTGTGTAATGGTTTTACACAGTTGGATCAACTTCATTATCTTTAGAAACCATTTGGAAGAACTTGTCTGTCTATAAATCACCAGACTTACAAGAGGATTTTTTTTTTAATGTGATTGGTCTGTTAGATAATCTTCAGTTTTCTGTAAAATAATTAAGAAAAAGTTGAATATATTAAAATGGGCTCTCTGCAGGTCCTCTTTTGTATCCCAATTCACCATCATCCTTGGGTCTCTCCCACTCTCATTTTACCCACTCAGAGAACCTGGAAACACATATGCATTTTATGGGAACATATCCCACATTTTTCAAAACTCAAGGGAGATGATGCATTATTATGATCCCAATTCAAATAAAATCCCAACTATATTTGTCACTCAAATATAAAATACAGTAAATTCACCCCAGTCAAAATGAATGACATTACATTTCATCAGAGCTTCATTTTCTGATTCAAACCCAGTGTTCCTCTTTATTTATGGGTTGTGCATCTTCAGATTCAACCAACTGTCTTGAGAAATATTGGGAAAAAATTGAATTCGGGCTGAGTATGTCCATGTTCTTTATTTTTGTCATTATCTCTAAATAATATAGGATAGTACCTATTTACATAACATTTCCATTGAATTGGTATTATAAGCAACCTAGAGTTGAAGTAATGTGGTTAAGCTATATGTAAAACTGCATTATTTTATGAGGGACTTGAACATCCGTGGATTTTGGTGTCTGTAGGTGATCCTAAAACCAATTATTGAAAGATGGGGAGGAATGACTTTACTATGGAACAGAGACAATATTGAGGTAGGAGTTTAGGGACATCAAGATGGCAAGGCAGAATACAAGAAAAATGCTGGTGGGAGTAGAAAACAGGAAGATGAGTCATCATTCCCCTGTTTATGGTAAGTCCCATTACCATAACAACTCCAGTCACTGAGGGCTTATCACCATGGCAACTTTCTCCACCAAAGGGCTTATTGTCATGGCAACTCGCACCCCAGGTTCTGTATTCTAATCAGACTAAAATCAAGTAACCAATAGGAACTATATTCTAATTAGGTAAAAATAAAGTAACCAATAGGAATAAGTGAGGCAAGGTCTTAAGTCAGGTCCTTGGTGGAAGCAACTAGGCAGCTGAGGATATGAAAGACAAGACTCATTCAAACATCAGAGGAGGGACTTTGAGCTTCTCTCTCTTGCTCTCTCTGCCTACTTCCTTGTAATTACTTCCACCTTCAATACCTATTCTCTGCTTGTTACTTCTGCACGTCTTGTTCAGTTCTTTATTCTGGTCACCAAGAACCTGGATACCAATAGAACTCCCCACATGGATCAGTATTCGTGTAGTGGTTAAGAGTATGAGCTCAGTATTTCAATTACCTGAACCTGATTCCCAAGCCCACCACTTCCTAGACCTGCATAAACTCAGAAAATTCACTGGCCTTTTTGAAAGCAAGCTTCAGTTTTCATACTTGTGAAATGGGAGGTTCCTATTGGAGGCACCATGGCCCTTACCACTGGTTGCACATGGAAATTGTATGGGCACATTAAAGAATACAGATGTCCTGGGTTCCCCTTCCAGAGACTGGGAATTCCTTGCTGTGAGAGGAGTTCAGACATCATTGTGTTTCACCCTCCCCATCCACAGGGGAATCCAGTGTGCAGCTAAATTTGAGACCCATGATTTGAACACAATGACTGAACAAGCAGCCCGGGTATCACTTGGAAACTTATTAGAGATGTGGACTCTCAGATTAAGCCCCAGAGTTATTGTATCAGTGGCTTTCAAATCCCCAGGGTATTTTTCTACATGGTAAAGTTTGAGAAACACTGGTCTAAAGATTATTGTGCAAATTAAATGTAAGAATCCATCTAAACTGCTTAGAACAGTACCTGGCATGTAGGAAACTAAATCTAAGTTAGCTATTTTATGTTTGATACCTCTTCTATCATTTCGTTGATTTAAAAAAAAATTCTCTTTTCAGCCTGTCTTATCATTTAACTATAAAAATCTTTTATGAGAGCTACTGTTAACTGGTTCATTTTCCCACCCTGGGTGCCTAGGGTAGTGTCTGGAATATGAAATATGCAAGCAGTAAGTATTTGCTGAAAGGACAAGGGACACATAAGATTAGAGACTTTGTATTAGGGTTTGGGAATTGTTCTCTATTGCTGGACCTGGCCATTCATCCCTTGTGCGTCCTGAACAGAGAGAGGCATTCTAGATTAAAACTTCCTTTTCTTTCCTGTACATTGGAGGAATAGGCACATAATCTCCAAATGCCCCTGCAGTTCTGACCCAAAGGAATTCTATGATGCATGTATATGTGGACCCTTTTTAGGGCAGAGCTTTTGTTTGTTTTTCTATTGCCTATTCAAGAAACTGATTTTTCTGTCATTTTAATTAAGTGGGAGGGTATGAGGAAGGCAGAGTTTGGCTATTGTTTTGCAGATTAAATATACATATCAATGTGGAGTAGCTTTCAGCCATCCTTGTCTAATAGAATAATCTGGAATCTTAAAATACTGAGGCCCAAGGCTGATCTTTAAAAACTCCTGATTTAATTGCTTCTGCGAAGGATTCTGGGACAGGTATTTTTTAGAAGCTCCTTAGTTGATCTAAAGTGCATTCAGGATTGAGAACACTGCTAGACATGATGCCTCATACTGCATAGATTTTTTAAAATTTTAATTTACTTTTTTTTTCTTCATATGAATATTGAGAGCCAAATATTGAAACAAGGAATAGCTTGAGGCTTTAATAAAACATTTGGTTCTTCAGTTGTTTCATCTGCTATTGAGACTCTTCTTTTTCACTGTCTCTGCCCAATTTGAAGCCCTTATGATTATAAGATTGGTATGTGACTCTGAGTGAGTTCCAGGGCTTTGGTCTTAATCATATATACAAGCCTAGTATGTTAGCTTTCTGTCACTATGACAAAGTACCTGAGATAATCAACTGGTAATGAGCAAAGATTTGTTTTGGCTCATTGTCTCAGACATTTCTGACTATTACCACTTGGTTCCATTGTTTTTAGGTCTGTGGTTAGGCAAAGCATCATGGTGGGGAGTATATGGTAGAACAAAGTTGCTCACATCATGGCAGCCAGGAAGGAGAGAGAGAGAGAGAGAGAGAGAGAGAGAAAGTAAGGGGTTAGGGTTTCAATATCCCTTTCAAATACAATGACTACTTCCTTCAAGTAGGTTCCACCTCCTACAGTTTTCAGCACCTCTCAGTAGCCCATTAAGTTACAAAATCATAAATGGACTAAAATCATAAATTTTATGAAATCATAAAATCCATGTATGAGGTCAGAGTCCTTAATCTAATTACTTCCCAAAGACCACACCTCTGAACATCGCTGCCTTGAAGACCAAGTCATGAGCATATGAATTTTTGAGGGACATTTCAGATCCAAACCATAAAGTCTAGCAAATTGGAGCTTTAAAAATATGTGTGTGGACATATATGCACATATGTTATGTATATGTATGAGAAACAGGGCTTCTACATGTGTTTGAAATTATAGTTTTGTTTCTGTTATAAACAATAGGCATTCTATAATAACCCATTCCAATTCTATTTCATAGGTATTTTGTATCCATAGCTACAGCAAACGTGAATTATTCATTTCCAGGATTATATAATATTATTTGAGAAACCAAAGAGAAACTGAATTGTTCTGTCTTTATATTAGGCCATAACCATCATATTTTTACTTAATTTCCATCTTTGGACCTTTACCGCTAAACTTACTAAGCTGAACAATGTGTTGATTCAGATATTATAAGGTAAAGGTGTCATTTGAGTTGAAATGAATGGATATTCTGAATGCTTTGTTTCTAGATTTTTTTTTCACTCTACCTAGAGAAATAAATGTAGTTAGCTTTTATGAAATAATGTATTCCTGCTAAACGATTACTAGACACGTACATTACTATCCAGAGTCCCCAGTGATGAAGCATGGTATTTTCTGTCTTTTTTCTCACAGAACATAAATCATGTATTGACATTTTGACTAACAGTATTTCAATCCCAAGAGTAAGGGATATATTTCAAGGTAATTATTTGCAATATACTTTGTTTCATACGGGAAAATAGAGGGGACTTGAAGTCAGAGCCATTTTTCACTGTCATGTATGATTATATTTCATGATTTGCATTTTCTCTTTTTTGGTGGAAATAACATAGCTCTAGAGACAGTTCTAATAGGAAGTTGTTTTTAAAATACAGAACTAGTCTATTTGAATAGTTTGGTCTCAGGAAAGCACCTACACAAATGCAGAACGTCTGGCTTGGGAAAAACAGCTCTACAATAGGTTTATGTGAAACAATGTGGCATACAACACTGGGACAAATCAATGCAGGATAGCTCCTCGGCTAATGATCCAGGGACTAGCCCAAAATATTAGGTTTAGAGGGGGTTAGGGAATAGGCAGGAATCATCCCAAGGGCTTCAGGCCATAAGGTACTTACTGTCAATTCACAGAGAGGCTGGATTTGCAGTTATGACAGACAGACCTGGGGCAGGTGACATGCTCTCAAACTGGGTGGTTAAAGTAAATAAGTTGCTGAGGGCCAAAACGATGTCTTAAAGAGACACATGAATCCTGAAGGGTCAACCAAAAGTTTCCTCAGTATGCAACAGAACATTGTGACAGAGCCTAGGCTGAAGGTGTACATGGCCTCACTTCAAAGAGAACAATGAGAGACTCTTCCTAAGAGAATCATAGCACCATTCAGAGGAGCATCCGTCCAATTCTTCAGATTCTAAGGGAGTGGAACTCGGGTAAGCAACTGTGGGAGGAACAGGAAAGACTGGAGGTGATGCATTAGGGGATATTCCAGCTTTGTTAACCAACCCCCCTAAGAAAATGGTGAGCTTTGCAAACGGTAGAATTTTGGATATATCAAGTGAACAAACATATCTTTGTTGATTGATTTTAATTTTTCTCTCTAAACATTAATATTAGAAAGGAACATTCCTAGAAACCTGATTGCGTTGTTTCAACGTGTCAATTTTTATAGATTCCTAGAATTTAGTTTTCTTTCTTTGTGTTCTTTTGGGTCATTTGTCTGATCATACATTCTAAAAGTTTCCAATAGGACAGTAGATCTCAACTTTACCACCTTATGTTTTTTAGATTCAAATCTTTATAGAACTCTTCTTTACTCAAAAGTTACTAATGAATTTTCCACGAATCCATTTGCTTACATTTTAAATTTGAAAAATGTGTTGTGTTTGGCCTTAGTGGAATGATTAAGGCAGTGAGATTTAATTACAACTTATCCTTTTTAAAAAATTTCATTTAATTACATCTTATCTTTTTTTTTTTTTTTGAATTTCACTTATCCCTTAACCATGTCTGTTTCCAATTTCATTTTTTAAAAATACTGTTTAAAGATAAGGCATTTTTGACATCCATAGCAAATAAATATGAAAATATTTTCAGCCTCTTGATAAAAATACAGAAGCGTTTGACATATTTCTTCAGAATCATATTTATTTCATGAGCAGTTCATCAGAATTACACCAGAATGACACTGGAGATCTAGAATAGTTTGCTCAGAACCCTGTCAATTACATAGTGTAGGAAAATTAAAAAAAAAAATCCTACCTTCAGTGTTCTGCAAATAATAAAAGTGTACTGCTCATGGCCTCTTGGACTTCTGGGCTCTCTGTTGTATGTATGTTGCCTCTGGGCTCCACTGATTAAACCCAAATACGAGACAAAATTGACTGAAAGAATTTATTTACATGAACTGTACAGGGTAGACCTCCCGGAAGATTCCAGGTAGGAAATAAGGACATATTCCAAAATAACGAAAACAGCATTCATTCATGTTATAGGCATTAACAGTAAAACATGGCAAGATTCCCTGGCTTCTCAACTCATCCAGCTTGCTCCTTCTCTGAAGGCTCCCTGCCTTCCTCTTCTCTCCATCTTCCTCCTGGGAGGAAAATCACAAATTCCTCTGCTGATCATGAAATTCATTTGGAAAAAATAAGAGACCCCAAATAGCCAAAGCAATCCTTAGCAAGAAGAGTGAAGCAGGAGACATCACAATATCAGACCTTAAAATATTCTACAAAGTTATAATAACAAAAATGGCATGGTACTGACACCAAAATAGACATGTAGACCAATGGTACAGAACAGAAGACACAGAGACAGACCCACTTCAATATAGTTATCTCATACTAGACAAAGGTGCCAAAAACATAGATTGGAGAAAAGATAGCCTCTTCAATTAATGGTGCTGGGAAAACTGGAAATCTATATGCAGCAAAATGAAACTAAACCCCTATTTCTCACCATGCACGAAACTCAACTCAATGTGGATAAAGAACCTAGGAATTAGACCAGAGAACCTGCACTTAATAGAGGAAAAAGTAGGTCCAGATCTTCATCATGTTGGATTAGGCCCCAACTTCCTTAACAACACTCCTATAGTGCAAGAATTAAAATCAAGAATCAATAAATGGGGTGGATTCAAAGCTTCTCCTCAGCGAAAGAAACAATGAGGTGAAGAGAGAGTCTACATTTTAAGAGCAAATTTTTGCTACACACACGTCAGATACACCACTAATCTCCAGGATATATAAAGAACTCAAATAACTTCACACCAAACAAACAACCCAACAAATAAATGGGCTAAGAAGCTGAACAGACACTTCTCAGAAGAAGATATACATTCGATCAACAAATATATGAAAAAATGTTCAACATCTCTAGCAATTAGAGAAATGCAAATCATCTCATGCCAGTCACAATAGGAGTTATCAAGAACACAAACAATAAGTATTGGCAACAATGTGGGGGAATAGGCACACTCGTTCATTGCTGGTGGGACTGCAAATTGGTGCAACCAATCTGGAAAGCAGTAAGGAGATTTCTTAGAAAACCTGGAATGGAACCACATTTGACCCAGCTATCCCACTCCTTGGCCTATACCCAAAGGACTTAAAATCAGCATATTATAGTAACACAGCCACATCAATGTTTATAGCAGCTCAATTCATAATAGCTAAGCTGTGGGACCAACTTAGATGCCCTTCAATAGATGAATAGATAAAGAAACTGTGATATATATATATATATATATATATATATATATATATATATATATATATATATATAATGGAATATTACTCAGCATTAAAAGAGAAAAAAATTATGGCATTTCAGGTAAATGGATGGAGTTGGAGAAGATCGTGCTAAGTGAAGTAAGCCTATCCCAAAAAACCAAAGGCTGAATGTTGTCTCTGATAAGTGGATGCTGATCCATAATGGGAAAAATAGAGGAACTGTGATTGGGCAAAGAGAAGGGAGAAGTGGGGGAGGGGGGCAGGAAAGACGGTGGAATGAGGTGGACATCATGACCCTAGGTACACGTATGACTTCACATATGGTGTGATGCTACATCATGTACAACCAGAGAAATGAAATTATGTGATGCAGTTGTGTACAATAAATTAAAATGCATTCTGCTGTCATATATACCTAATTAGAATAAATAAATAAATATTTTTTAAAATAACAAATTCCTCTGTTGTTTCTCACAATGAAAAATTCTTCACTTCTCTGAAGTCTTGCTCTTAGCCTCTGAATGGATTTTATTCTCTCCTCCCGGGATGCAACTACACCCTCTTCTAGACAGATACAAAATACTTCCTAAAGAAATCTGGTGAATAAGATTTTCCTGCTAGGTACACCTTTACAACAGAACAGGTTTCAGTGGGAGAGTAATTTTGCACTGGTAGAAATATTTATTGAAACAGATTTTAAAATCCATATAAAATGTAGCTTATTAATGTCCCCAATCAGGGGAATACTCAATTTAATTTTTTCCCTCAAATTATCTAAAAAGTGGAAATTTCTAGTTCAGCAACATAATCTCTTTTAGATTTTTTTCTGTGCACTCTATGCAAGGAGCTAAACATTCTACCACTAAACCACACCCACACCCCAATCCTTGTCCTTTGTTTTTATTCTTCATCCATTTATAAGCACCAGTAGTGGGCCTTGTTTTCAGGGTCATTTTGGCTTTTTTTTTTAACAGAAAGAAATAGGTTTTTATATTATATCCAGTTACCATGTTTGATGTAAACAGTGAACCACAAAGCTGCATTAAGAAGGTGTTTTATAAATATTTTCTGAAAAATAAATGGCTCAGGGTTGTACAGCAACAAAATCATTTAGACATGCATGCCAGTCTGAAAGAAGGCATTTTGAAAATTCTGAAAGTTTTCCCAGGTGTCTTAAGGTGAAAAGACCATAAGGTGAAAGACCCCCTGTGTTCTGCAGGAAAAGAGGCTTCTTAATGTGATTTTATTCTACCTCCACCCACCTCAGTGAGCCTAGTTCATCCTATACATTTGCTTCCAATAGGGAGATTGAGGCAGAAATGTGAAAATGTTTTTCCTCTTTGTTTTTCAAGAATTTCACCTGATTTGAGATTTTGTTATTATGATCCACTTTTTAGTATTAACTTTTGTTTTTGTCAGAATTCACCAGAGAAACTGAGCAATACAAGATCTCTACAAAGTTAGGTCTATTTATCTTTCTATACACACATTTGGCTCCTCACGAACGATGGCTTGACTTACAATTCTCTAACTTTATGAAGACATGAGGTAATACAGACTTAATAAAAATTGTGCTTTGAATTTTGAATTTTGGTATTTCCCTGGACTACTGATATGCAGTAGGACACTCTTCAGTGATGCTAGGCAGTGGCCGTGAGCTGCCGTTTCCAATTGCCAGGTGATCTGGGGATAGACCACTGACATTCTACAACTTACTGTAAATGCATTTTTGACTTATACTATTTTAAATTTCAAGTAGCTTTAGCAGGATGTAATTCCATTGCTATACACACACACACACACACACACACACACACACATATATATGTATACACACGCTCATGTGTATGTGTGTGGGTATGATAAAGAGAGAATGATGATTTATGAGGCTTTGACTCATATGATCATGAAGGCTGAGAAGTTCCATTGGCCAGGAAGATGGAGACCAGGGAAAGCAGTAAAGCAGTAATGAATTTCAAAGGCCTAACAGTTGTAGGTGTGATGATGTAGATCCCAGTCCTTTCTGCTCGCCTGAGAAGCAGCAGCACTGAGGCAGGACAAGTTCCTTGCCCCAGCTGAAGAAGGCAGGCAGAAGGCAACTCCAACTTTCTTCTGCCTTTTTGGACCCAAATCTTTAGCAGACTGGAATGGTGGCTTTTACACTGGGATGTCCATCTATTCTATTCGGTGCGCTAATTCAAATGCTCATCTCACCCAGAAGCCTCCTCCTGGATGACATATCCCAAAGTAACATTTAACCACATATCTGGGCATCTCATGACCCAGTTAAGTTGACATATCACATCAACCATCACATAAATATTGCCATTTGTTTTACAACCCTTATGTGTCACATTTTGTCTACATGCTTCTAAACTGTGATCAGTTCACAGAATTATCAAAAGAGTTGCCTTGTTTTTCTTACCTTTTTAAAAAAATTATTCCTCATCTAATAAAAATTCAAAAATGTATATATTAAATAAAAATTTTTGTCAGTATCTTTAAAATGTCGATAATGTCACTGGAATGCTTTGAGTGCTTCTGTTCCTTGCAGTAGGGCTCACACTTATAATGTTATAATGTTAAGGTGAGATTGCAATAAATCACTAAGTCAATCTTAAATCAGGAGATGGAAACTTTATTCACCAGCCAGGGTCCAGATCCACTGCTGGCAGGCCAAGGGGTAGGCTGCAAGTCTACACCCTTTGACCCCCTCCTGGGGTTTGAGTACACCTATTATAGTCCAAGACCATATTAGTCACAAGTGGTTGTTGCCATGATTCTAAATCATAAACAAACATCATGAGATCTAAAATCATAAGCAGGGAGTGGGCCCAAATGTCCCTAGTTGAGTACAAGTTAAAGAATGGTTGCTAACATCTAGACAATCAATCTCTGACAGGGTACATTGTCCAAGAAAAATGAGAACCAAAAAAGAACAATTTTGCATTGTATAAGAATTGCCATTTTGTGTTGCCAAACATGCTATGCTAAGCAACTGTTGTTGGGTATAGAGGCAGGATGTTCCCATGGGAGAAGCATTTATACATGACGTGGAGTCTCAGGGAAAAATGGAGTCTGTTTGGTCATTGCCCATACAGCCTGGCCCATAATAATATTGAGCAATCATTTGGTCTCTGAGACCGCATCCTGATTTTCCACAGGCCATTTGGCTTCATTTTCCCCTCTATTCTTCCAATAAAGAGGAAATCATGTGAAAGATGCTTCTTTCCTTCAATTTCAATATGACAATGATTAAAAATATAAAACGTGTTTTATCTGTAAAAGCTTAACAGTTTTCAAATGATAGATATTGTTCATACCTGTGTAAATATTTATTCCATACATGTTTACATTTCTTCCCCCACTTGCACTGTGGCCAAGATGGAGTAGCAGAAGCCTCTTTCCTGAAACAACTAAGTGGCTTTCAAGGTACTTGGTATGCGGAAATGAAGGACAATGATCTCTGAGAAATGGGAGGCAATGAGGTGAGCACTACAATCACCCCAGACAACTGCCTTAAAGAAGATTCCAGACTGCCAGGCTGGAAGGGGGAAGCCTGTCAGATCCAAGCAAAGGTTGGAATGAAGTTAACAGGTAATTCCAGAAGGCCAGATGTGGAGAGTGGTGAGTTGGAGCAGTGTCTTTGACTGCTTCAGAGCTGTGGCTGCACTTTGCCCCGGTAACTTTCTGTGCAAAGGTGCAGGACAAGATTGCCCAGGAGCTACGGTATGCCCTGCCTGAGGAAGTTCTGTGCAAAGGTACAGAACAATAACCTTGAACTTGAGCTCAGACACCAGCTTCTAGAGATAGAGAATTCTGAGCATAAGAAGATGAGCAAATATCTTGTAAGCGCTTTGACCTTCAACTCCCTTTGGAGAAACTTTCCCACAAATAATCATTTGATGATGAAACCTATATAATAAATGTGCTGTGCTGGCTCTGGGTCACTGATGGTGGCACCAGAGGTCAGTGTCCCATTTGGTCCCAGCTTTCTCTTTGTAAATGTCTGTGTTTCTTTCTTAATCCCCCATTACCCCTCACTGTTCTTTAGGGTTTGTCCATGTGGGTTGCAGCAGCTAAAATTCCCAGGATTAGTCATTTTCAAGAGAAATCATGTAGAACATTTTTTCATATATTTGTTGATCAATTGTATTTCTTCTTCTCAAAGTATCTGTTCAGTTCCTTAGTCCATTTAGAAGTGCAGATCAAAACTACTCTAAGGTTTCATCTCACCCCAATCAGAATGGCAACTATCAAGAATACACTCATTCATTGCTGGTGGGACTGAAAATTGGTGCAACCATTATGGAAATTGATATGGAGATTCCTCAGAAAACCTGGAATGGAATGACTATTTGACTCAAATATCCCACTTCTTGGTTTATACCCAAAGTTCTTAAAATCAGCATATTACAATGATGCAGCTACACCAATGCTTAAAGCAGCTCAATTAACAAGAGCTAAACTATGGAACCAACCCAAGTGCCCTTCAACAGATGAATGGATAAAAAATGTGGCATATATACACAATGGAACATTACTCATCCTTAAAGAATAATGAAATTATGGCATTAGCAGGTAAATGGATGGAGCTGGAGAATACCATGATAAGCAAAATTAGCCAATTCCAAAAAACCTAAGGCTGTATGTTTTCTATGATATGCTAATTCACAATGGAGGTGGGGCTTCAGAAGAATAGAGTTACTTTATATTAGGTAGAGGGGAGTGAAGGGAGGGAAGGTGAATCAGGCATTATTACCCTATGTACATATGTAACTATATGACTGGTGGAATTGCACATCATGTGTAACCAGAAGAATGAGAATTATACTCCATTATATGTGATGTATTAAAGTGCATTCTATTGTCATGTATAACTAATTAAGATAAATTTTTAAAATGAATTTAAAAAAATCATGTAGATGGTTCTGGACATGCTTGCTTTGCTTACCATTTTCTAGCATAAATTCTTATTTAGAGTTCTGGGTGAAAATAATTATCAATCCTTGTATCAGGATACATTGAAGAGCTGTTTGGTTCATTTTCTATTTTTACACTTATGTGTAATTCTTAGTTATGTTCTCCTTTACCTATATCCCTTAAATGTATAGCACAACTTTATATTGTTCATCGCCTCTTGTTTTAATTCAATATCATAACATTGACTATTACCAGGAAAGTTGGCTGTTGGTGAAATATAGTTAAAATATTATGGGATTGGAATCAGTATTGCTTAGATAATTATTATAATCATAAATGTACCAGTAACAGGAAGCTGAATAATGTCAGAAAAATTAATAAGTTGCACAGAGTTCATTTCCATGAATAGGAAATCTCCCCTATAATTTAAAGTTTATGGCATGATCTTGGTAGGGTTTTAATGTGAGCCACTTAGATATAAATATCATCTAAATGTTGCCCTTAGTTACTAAGCACAACTCTAGGGCATAATTATGTCCTCAATGCCTGATGTTCGACTTTCATAAACTACCTCAAATGTCACTTAGCAATAAACTGAACAGAACTGAAAAATGCAGAGCCATCCATCTTTTTATTTATTCTCATATAAAGTCAACTTAATTTTGGTCTTGAACAAAGTACGGTTGAGTATTTCCTTAGCTTTGCATATGGCTGGAAGGTGAACTATGAAACCTCTGAGAAGAAGGAGTTGGCTCTGCCTTAGATGTTTTCCTCATGCCCAACTGCAGCCCTGTGGACTCTCCTGGATTGTGAGAGGATTATGAGAATCTATCAGACCTAGAATGAATGCAAGGAATATTTAGCTTGAAAAATGTCTTGAAAGGAAGAAACCCAGCCTTATAGATGCTGTCAATCTACTGAGTTTTGCTCCAGTTCCCACATCCCTCCTGACCCCAATAAGTGCGTTTCCTTGATCCCTGCAAGGGTGCATACACAGATGCAGAATCACTCCTAATAGTTTTTTCCCCCTATTTGTTGGCTTTTACTTGAAAAGCATGCAAGAAAACAATGAAATTAAAACAACAAAATAGAAGCATCTTATATTGCTAAAATAGGAAAAGATCAAAAGAATTCTGATTTTTTTCCCCAAAGAGATGAATTTTCCTAATCTTCTGAAGTGCATGGGTTTAAGAAGCATTGATCATCTATGGAGAGCCTGAGTGATGTTCCTTTCATGTTCCTTGTGTTACTTTCTATTGGCTAATTTGTCTCCAGTGAAGCTTTTACCCCTTGTCACCGTCCTCTGCTGTTTACCAGCCCTCCCTTCTCATTTTTGCATTTCCTTTCTGTGGAACTGTTTTTCTATTTCCTAGCTTACACTTATCTTTTAATTAAATCACCAGGGGACATTATCAAAAGTCCTTAGGGCTTACTCTGAGCTGGAGCAATGGAGAAAGCTCTCTCCTGATTATAAACAAATGTTAATTTTCCAGAAGTTTGAGAAATATGATTTCCTCTTTAAAGCTTATTTGTGAGTTGCTTGCAATATCATCTTTGGCATTTACATCAAATACAGTGCACATACCCTGAGGTTTTATTTATATATATATATATATATATATATATATATATATATATATATATATATATATATCTTAAATATATATGTAAGATGTAGATAAATGTTTTCTCTGTAGCAAGGAAATGCACATGTTCATGTATGTATATGTGTGTGTATATATATTTCACATGAATGGAATAGTCTTTAATAGCAGGGTGTGTGTGAAAGCTAAGCACTAACTCTTTCCTATATTCTATATCCATTCCTCACCTATGCATTTAGTGGTGGGGAAATTAGGATACATGGACTATTAGGAATGAAATATCTCAACTGTCTTTTCCATTATCATAAAGCACAATTAGTTAATTGTTGGGAGGCAGAGAGTCTGTCACATGTGAAATTTGCTGTTGCGCAAACAGAGGAGTCACAGAAGATACTCGCTATTTGATAGACAGGGACAGTAAATACCAAAGTTGGTGATCATTTATCCTTTACCTGGGACAGATCAGCATGAATAACTAACAATGCCCAGAAGATGCTAACAACTGTGAATGAGATGTTAACAAAATACCCTGTATGTGATTGATCATGGAAGGGGCTATGTGTGGTTTCCTATGATAATAACACATTTGGGATTTTGACACTTACAAGCCAGACATACTCTTCTTATAAGACTAAAGCTGGGTGTGACTGTCATGCTTGGATAACGCCCGACCAACAGTGTTGGGCTTCTTGCAAGGAGTGGGTGTCAAGCTCTCTCCTTTATATTTTAAGTGACAAATAAAAATTTTATAAATTTATCATGTACAACATCTTGTCTTAAAATATATGTTGTGGAATGGCAATGTAAGCTTATTAACATATGTATTACCTCATAAACTTAAAAGACATTTTTCTCTTAGCAATTTTCAAGAGGGCAATCCATTGATAGTCATTGCAGCCACCACGTTGCATAATAATTCTCTTGGACATATTCTTCCTAACTGAAATTTTATATCCTTTGGACAACATCTCCCCTCCCAACCCTCCAGTAGATTTTAGGTACAAAGATGGAGTGCAGGGAAGTTTGCTTTGGGGGACATTCTGAAGTAGAGGTTTTCCTTTTGAGATCTCTATTCAGTGGCATTGAAATATTTCTGCCTTTCTATTTCCACCAGAAGATTTCTGGATCTGCCGGGAAGGAAAAGACTCCTGGCTTATGACGAGCTCCTGCCAGGCAGCATGATTACAGAACTATTACTGCTTCCAGGCTGCATGTAATAACAGAAATACATTAAGGATTTGACAATTTTGTCCAGCTTTTGCTGTGTGACCTAAATCCTAATGTCACTCTGGCCCACATCCTGATCTTGGAGATATGTCTCGTGGCATTGATAGACCAATTTAAGATATTACTAGTGTTACTGAGTTTCAACATATGGTCTTGTTTGATCATTGGAAGTGCTAAATTATTGAATTCTAAGGACAGGTTTATCATTGAGACCCCAATTTTAATTGTTGGCACATTTTAACATCAGAAAGAAGTTGGAAAATTTGTATGTCTAAGCAATTTTTTTTTTTAACCATGGGTATTTGAGAAAACCAACCAAAAATTTGAAAGCATCTCTTTAGTATTTATGCACAGGATTTTACATATATGGGGCAAACCTCAAGGTCAATGATTAAATCGAGGTGCATCCTTCCTCCAACTGTCCTCTCTGGAAGAGCTTGTTTGTATCAGAGATCACTCTCTATAGTATATAATACTTCAGTGGGTGCATGTGTGGAAATGAAAAGAAACTCAAACCTGCAATCATGAGGGGAAACAACCCCTCACAGTGTCCTGTGTCACTAGGCTAGAGTGCTCCATAAGTTAAGTGGATCGCACGCGTTTCTGATGTAGGATATTTCAATCTACATTGGGACATAACCTCACCTTAAATCAAAGAGCATCTGTACTTACAAGGTCACCTGGTGCTAGGTAGGCATTGCATATTTAATGACATCTGTGGACAAGAATAGGAGAAATTTTGAGTAGCATTTGGCTTTGGCACCACATGAACTGGACAACTTGCTATAACACATTCTCTGACGTTTTATAATCGTTAAAAGACCATTCAATGCACAATATCTGAAGACGCTCAGTAGATTCACGGAGCCAGGCATTGCCATCCTAATTAGTGGATGAAGCAAAAGAGGTTTTAAAAAGAAAGTAAATAAAGATTAAATGAACAGCTCCTGTTCACACATATAATCATCTACTACAATAATTAAATATCTATGAATATAATTAAACCAGGATCCAAAACATTATCAAAAATATTACATAATATTCACAAATTTAAGAAGTTCAAAAAGCTATTTCTTAAAAAAAAAGAAACTCCACAGATTGTATCTCTAGTGTGTCTATATATCCAACTTATAAGGGTATGAAATATAAATATTGAATATTAAACAGCAGATAATGATTAACTTTGAATCATATGTGGCAGGTTGTGTACAAAATAAATGTATGGGGATAAAACAATAGACATTGAAAATGATAAAATAGTAACTGAAAATAATTCCACAAGCTTAAGGAAAAATGGAACGCTACCACTTGAAATTAAAACAGACATAATTAAAAGTAATTATGTAAGCAGCATTTTTCATAAAATGATTTCTTCAAAATCTTTTTTATTTGCATTAATTTTATCACTATCAAAATACTAAAATTTCCCATAGCCATTATGATTGTATATATATAGACAGTATATATGTGTGTGTGTATATACACACATGCATCTACATATACATATATATGTATATACATATACACACGCACAGGGTCCATATTTGCTTGCGGATCCTCCTTGACATATGATGAGGCTACATCCCTATAAACTCACAACTAATTGAAAATATCTCAAGTCAAAAATGCTTAGTGACACAGTCCCCTGCAGCATGTCCATTGTTGCTCCCAGGTCCCAGGGCTGACTGGGACCTGATGGTGCTGCCAATGCCCAGCATTGTGTGAAAGAATGTCATACTGTGTGTATTGCTTTTGCACCATTTTAAAGGTGAAAAATAGTAAGTCAATTCATAAATGGGAATTGTTGTAGATTTTATGTAGAACTATGATTAGATGTTTAATTGACTTTATTGTTTTAAAGCAATTTTTGATTCAGAGCAAAATTAAGCAGAAATGACAGATAAGAGATTTTCCATATATCCGGAGCCCCTACACATGCGTAGCCTTGCCTGTTAACAAGATCCTCCACCAGAGTGGGGCATTTTGTTGCAGTCGATGAGCTTGCATTGATATGCACTTCTAAAGTTAGCATTTTTCAATGTTGAAACGCCTGTCTACTCTTGATGCAATTGACTATAAATATATGTTAAACATGTCTTTGTGACATTAAGATTCCATCTACCCATCAAAATGAACAGAATTCTCTCCTATGCCTTCCTTTGTATCCACTCAGTTTTGGCTACATGTCCACACTGTCCCTCAAACACAGGAGGCACTGTCCTGAAAAGGCCCATGGAGTCTCCCCCATGCACTGTCAACAACCTGCCCAGCTCACTGCAGGTCCCCTCATCTGCCTCTCGCTCTGGTAATTCCTTCACCTGCTATATTTTTCTCCATGACTTTTTTTTTTTTTGCTCTTTGTAGATATACATGACTGTATAGTGTATTTGACATATTATACTTACATATGATATAAAGTATTCTAATTAGGATCCCATTCGTGTGGTTGTACATGATGTGGAGTTTCACTGGTCGTGTACTCATCCATGAACGTGGGAAAGTTATGTCCAATCCATTCTACTGTCTTTCCTATTTCTATCCCCCTCCCTTCCCTTCATTACCCTTTGTCTAATCCATTGAACTTCATTTCTTCCCTCCCCCATCCTTATTATGTGTTAGCATCCACATATCAGACAGAACATTTGGCCTTTGGGTTTCAGGATTGGCCTATTTTCACTTATTATGGTATTCGCCAATTCCATCCATTTACCAGAAAATGCCATTTCATTCTTCAATATAGCTGAGTAATATTCCATCATGTACATATACCACATTTTTTTTATTCTATTCATCTGTTGAAGGGCACCTCGATTTTTAACTCCATGTCTTCTAACACACTTCTCACATGCCATATACTGATTATTTTTTTTAATCTGCCTCCACCCCACTGATATATGAGTTTCCAGAAAACAGGTCTTTTCCTTAGTGTGCTCCCAACCCCTAAAGAATATTTAGCACACAATAGCAATTAACACATACTTGAGCATTCATCATTTTATTTACTGCTATTATTTTTAATCATTTAGAATTTGTTTTTATACTTACAGAAACAGAACTTTTTCATTTTTTTTCTAAAAAGAAAAATTGACATGTGATACTTGTACATATTTATGGGGTACACTGTGACAATTCAATATATGTATAACACATGTAATGGTTAAATCAAGGTGATTAGCATTTCCCTCTCCTTAAACATTTATCATATCTTTGTGTCTGGAGACTTTAAATTTTTCTATTTCTTTTTTTTAAAGAGAGAGAGAGAGAGAGAGAGAGAGAGAGAGAGAGAGAGAGAGAATTTTTTAATATTTATTTTTTTTTTTTTAGTTTTTGGCGGACACAACATCTTTGTTTGTATGTGGTGCTGAGGATCGAACCTGGGCCGCACGCATGCCAGGCGAGGGCGCTACCGCTTGAGCCACATCCCCAGCCCCTTTCTCTTCTATTTCTTCATAAAATATATGATAGATTGTAGTAAACTGTAGATCACTAGAACCTGCTTCTCCTATCTGGCTGTATTTTGGTGCTCATTACCTGACATGCCTCTCTCCCCCGATGCCCCTACACTTTCTACCTCAAATGGCCACTATTTCACTCCTTACTTTTTAAATTAATTGTTTTTTTTTAATCACTGACATATTACTCTTGTACATGTACAGAAATAAAATATAAGCAATTTGCTTTTTCCTCCTTAGAGTCTGACTCTGCTTTCAATTCAGTCACTGATGACTATTTTCTATGTGACGCCATCTTCCATTCCCATCAAAATCATTGCTGACACAGCATTCTTCAAAGAATCCATGAAAAGAACTGAAATCCTGGGAGGCAGAGCCTAAGCCAGTTTTGCATTTGGCCTGTGCAGCTCGCCATCTTTTGAGTCCTGTTTCCTGAGAGGTAATAAACACCTGCCCTCACCACCTCCTTCATTTGGGTTCTAAGTGCTAAACGTGTAGTTCACCAAGGTCTCAGGGATTTTCTTTTCTTTGACTTAAAATATTTTTTAAATCTAAAATTAAAAAAGTAGAGCGGATCTCTATAGCTATCACCCAGTTTAATGATCTTCTCTCAATTGTCTTTCTCATTTGCAGACACATTCTAGAGCACATCCTGCATGCATACCCTGTAATGTGTCAGGAGGATCTCTAAGTGACAAGGACATGGTCCTCTACAAAACATTTTTTTTTCTGGGAAGAGATTTTCATAATATATTTATAATATTTAGATTTTAAATATATTTAAATTTGATATTTATATATTTATACTGTATTTACATTTATAATGTGTATAATAGAGATTGAATCTAAATTTGAAAACAACCGAAAGGCATATTCACGTGAACTGAGTTGTCAAACATCTTCACTTTTATGTGTAGCCTGAACGAATAGTAAGTTATTTCTTGGAAAAAAAAATATTCAAAGGACATACTCATTTTGCTGCTAAGAGAGTTTGTGCTGCTATTCTGGGCACACTATTTATTCAGGTTATGTGGCACAAACTCTGTATTAATCACACATTGCATATGGAACTATGCAATTGTTTCTGCCCTTGGAACTTTCCAGGTAGGAAGACTGATCCACACACAGACACACATAAATTTCAAGTAAAATAATAAAATTAATGGGGTTAATTCAAGTGCACAAAAATTCAAGGGCAGTGAAAGGTACTTTGAGAGGAGGTCCATTAGAGATGATCTTTTTTTTGTGAAGGAAATAAATGTTTGAAGAGTTTTGATTCAGAACGTGAATGAATACCATCATGTTCAAACAGTGAGTCAGAGATCAGCACATGATAAAAGCTAAGGGAGCGTTTCCAAGGGGAATGTGAGTGATGATGACCTTGACCTTTGAGCCCCTCATAAACAAGTCTTGCTGTAAGTGTTCATGAGTACAGAGGGTCCCCAGTTCACATTGGTTGTACTTAAATGATTTTTCAACTTTCTGATGGTACAAAAGGGATAGGCATTTGGTAGAGGCTTGTACTTTGAAATTTGAATTTTGAACTTTTCCTGGACTGGTGGTAAACCATTACGAAATCCTCTCTCGAGATGCTGGGCAACAGTGTTGCTGAGCTAGAATGGCTGGTAGGTTGGACTTATTACAGGTTTCTTCCACTTAACAATATTTTCAATTTATGAGGGCAATTTCCTCAACTCCCTCATAAGTTGAAGAGAATCTATTTATTTGGGGGAAGGAGATCAGGACATTTGCAAACAAAAAAAATCATGTTAATCTAAAATAACAATTTTGAGAAGACGGGATTTCAGGAGCAGTATGGTGTTTGTTGGAGGCATCTTTGCAGCCAGGGAACTGGCTTAGTAGAAAGTCCGTAAGCAGAGCAGAGATTTTTGCCACATGGGTTAAATACAGAGGAACTTGGACAAATATTGATTTATGCCTAATATTTCTTTCTGGGGAAATGAAATGACTTCCTTCTCTCTACTCTCTGATTTATCATCCAAGCAAAATGAGGAACTCTCCCTGGACAGTCATGTTTATAGATAAAACTCCCTAGTTGTTTGCAATCCCTTGAAGTTCCCCTCTGTAGAGGATCACTGATACAAAGAGTAACGTTTGTTGCAGGAAAGTAGGAATAGGATCTGGGCCTTGGTCTGCAATTGCTTAGTTCTTTGGAAGCAGTGACAATAAAATGTGCTAGGCATCATTTGCGTATCTCTTTGAATCTTTGTAGCAAACCTTAATTGCCTCTATTATTCTTTCTATTTTCAAGGTGAGGAAATGAAAGTACATGTGAAGACACAGATAGCTAAAGATCATATAAGATCATGTAACTAGCAAGGGGTAGAACCCAGGGCCAAGCTCTTGGCCTTGGTCTGCAGTCCCCCTGAAGTTGTTTAAAGTTTCCCCCAACTCTGTCCTCTTAAATAAAATGGGACCATTACTCTCTGTATATTTGTCCCTGTGGGCCAGCAGGCCATGTGCTAATGATAAAATAGTGGAAATTTTTTTGCCCTTTGAGTAAATAGACGAACATCTGGTACTACCTTCAGAAAAATATCCCCATTTTTTTGCACAATTGTAATTTTTACTTGTTTCTTTTCTTTCTTTAATTATGCTGCTTTTGATTAAAAGGTGCAGAATTAATTCAACATGATTAATTTCTTCAGGATGCATTGGAAAACTCACCTAGGAGGTGGGAAATGGAAAGAATGGCTGGTGGCAATCATGACCCTGTGTGTGTACAAGACTTTGTGTGTTGCCTAGTCGTCACTGTGACCCTGGGGATGAGCAGAGCAGAAGAATGTATTTCATAGAGCCAAGACTGAGGGTCAAGAAGAGAGCCAACCTGCTCAAGGTTGTACTGTTCTCTGTGTCTTTCCACCTTCAGAATGAGGTGCTGCTGGTGGGGGTTGTATTAGGCTCTGTGGGAATGTTGTAGGTACAAGATTGTAAGTATGGGTCCACAAGATGCTGCTTTGCCTTCTGTTCTCACCTACATGGACTCCCTTCTTCTCAGTCCTCAAACTTGAATTCAGGGTTCTAGCCTTACATCAGGGGCCAGTCTCTCTTTTCAGATCTCATTCCTCACTCAGCACTGCAGGACTAATATCTCTCTCTCTCTCTCTCTCTCTCTCTCTCTCTCTCTCTCACACACACACACACACACACACACACACACACATACACACACCATTCAGCAACATTTTGAGCTGTCTGCAACCTGTTTCATCATGAGATGATGAAAAAAGTTTGGCATTGTTCTAAATCATACAGTGAAAAGCCATCCCATTAGCAGAGTACCTTTCCAATATGAAAGTAGTTACCTTAAATAATTTGCTGGTTCTGGAACTCCATAGGCATGAGATTTGGATGAAGTATTTTCAGCTCACAGAATCTGTTTTCTTATTTATTATGTTTGCCAGTTATCGTCATTGCCAAACATACTCTCTCTATATATGTAAAATGGTCTTCCAAAGTCCAAAATACTTCCCAGATACCAGGTATGAATAACATTGCAGTTACCCAGAGCCTCTAAACACATGAAAGTAGAGATTCGAAAGCAAATCCAAAATATTGGCACATGCTAACCAGGAAATGATGAGGACTTACATCAGATCTACCAAGCTTTGCCTTAGCCTAAGTGTTATGGGCTGAATTATGTCCCCACAAACTTATACCTTAAAGCCCCAACACACAATGAGATTGTATGTGGACAGAGGACCTTTAAAGAGACAATAAAGGTTCCTTGGACTCCTACTGGTGGGGCCCTAACCTAATATAACTGATGTCCTTATACGAAGAGAGCAAGCCACCAGGGACAGGGCACATAGAAAGGGCCATGTGAAGACACAGAAAGAAGACAACCATGAAAAAATTAAGGGGGAAGAGGCGTCAAGGGAAACCAGATATGCCCATACCTTGATCTTGGACTTGGAGTTGTCAGAAGTGTAAGACATAAATTTCTGTGGTTTAAGCCACCCAGTCTGTGATATTTAGTTAGAGCAGCCTGTGTAGACTAATATCTTCTACAAGAAGAGGAAATTCTCACATATATGGCCAGATGAGAGAAGTGTTTATGTTACTCAATTTTCTAGCTACTTCAGGAAAAGCAGCATTTCAACTTCTATCACTTAGTTGATGACCCCATTACCCTGTTTGGATATATGGTGGTGCCCACCTGCCCTTGGAGAGCATGGGTCTTTTCCTCCTGGTCTCTGCAGAGTAGACTCTGCTTTTTGTTGTGACCTCCTGTCCTGAGGAGGTTAAAAACATAGACATGCGTTGTCCTTAGCCCTCATTTACTTTGGACTTTTTCTATTTCCAAAAGTTGACCTTGAACAGACATTAACTTACATGTGAAGTTAATAATAAATGTCAGGTAAGGGTAATCACTTTCCTGATTTGCTATTTTAAATAAATGTGTTCTTATATAATAGAATACAATATAATTTGAATTATTATTCCAATGTTGATGTGTATCTTGTATATTTCAAAATCAAAGCAAGTTGGAAACACTTAGAAATATTCATATGTATCCATAATGTGAAGTTCAAAATTGTGCACAAAAACTCAGACAGAATATTGTAGAAGATTTTATGGCCCCAATTACTCCCTTGTGATTGGTTTGACTTTGACTTTTCATCTTTCATGACTGACTTGACACTAAGAGAAGGAAGGATTTGAAAACTGTCTAGTTAATTTGAATTGATCTTGACCTTAGTATAAACCCGAACCTGTCAATTCTTGAATGTTGATTTTTATTAAATATTTTGAGCACTTTCAGTGCTGTACTAAATTTCCCACCCGACAGTGGAGCAAAATTATAATATGTGCTTCAAAATGGTGGTATTTCCTATAGGTACTTCCAGTCAGCAGTCACTTCTTAGCTTTTCCTCAGGGCATCTATCAAAATGTCTCAAACTACCACATTGTTCAGTTCATAAAATTTTCTAGATGTTCTACTCTTTCCTCCACTATCAGACAAATGCCACCCTCTGTCATTGATCCTGAAGGTCTGGAGAAGTGCTACCCGGTACTACTAAATCCAAATAAACTCTACCATAGAGTCGAGAAAGGAAAAGACCAGAATAGTAATTCAGTAAATCTGTGTTAAGTGGATCACAGATTTTGTGTTCAGGGATCAGGAGCTGGCAGCAGCCCATGACCTGGGGCCTTAGGGCCCCAATAAAGTAGATGAAGTCCTTGGAAAGATTTAAATAGCAGCCTACAAAAGCAGATGCAATTTCCAGGCCATAAAAAAAGATGAACATTGCTTTATTCCTGTTTCACAGACATTAACTGGCAGCATATGTATGGTAATATGCACCATGAATAAGCAAATATGTAAATGGTATATTCTTCTTTGCATATCCATCTAGGATATGCACCGAAAAGTGCTGTCTGTCCTAATCAGCTGTGTCCCAACAATAAGGGAGTATGGCAAATGAATTCAGTGAAGTGATACTAATGTTATTTGTTGGGCTTACTTTTTATGTAATGTTTTTATTATAATTTGAAGAAGTCAACTCTAAAATTCTGACAAATATTAAAGGGACTAGCAAAATCAAAGAATAAGATTAAAGGTTAGTCATGTCAAGTAACACTGGCTTTCCAACGTTTAATGTTTTACATATGAAGATAATTGTGTCAAAATTGATTCCCCCCACTCTACTTTTGTGGGATGGAAAGGGGAAAAAATGTGATAGTGGCAGTTATTTGATGTGTGTAGGGGTTGAGTGGGAGAGGATGGTTTGGTCTCAGTTTTCAGGATAATTGGATCAATTCTTTGCCCCAGTTTCCACATATTGTGTTAAACACATGTGACTTTTCTTGTTAATTTATAAGACCATTTTATTGGTGATAGATATAGTTATATTGGCAAAATTGTTCCCAGTCTATTTTGTTGATCTTTTAAAGCTAACCTAACCCATCACAGTGCATTCACATGTAAATGCAATTTGTGGATTCCTATATACTTGGTCATCCTGCTCATCTTGAAGTAGATGGACAATAAGGATTTAATTGAAGTAGACTACTGCAAAATTAATAGCGAGTTTGAGTTCAGAGCTTCCTCCTCCTCTGTCTGAATTTCTTTACTCTTCATCTTCTCTTCCAAGGCCAACAGTGCCAGGGGCCAAGGACCTCTTAGAATCATCTCTTGAAAACAGCAGATTGGGGCACCAGGCTGGAGATTTCCATGCTTTAGAGAATTAGGTAATCTGACATGATAACATCTCTCAATGGAAATTAAATTTCAACATTCATTTTGGTTGGGACATTTAAGCCACAGGGCAAGGTTGAGCAAGACAAAAAAGTTACACAAGCAACGGACATAGGGCTGATGGTTTCAGAAATTCCCTCTGGCAGTGCAAATTCAAAAGAAGCTTCGATCAGATCTTGCATGGAGAACTGAATGAAGTTCTCAAATCAAGGATATTTTCACGAAGCTACAAAGCACTAACATTAGATTATGACTATGAATCAAGCAAATCATGCTCATCTGGGACCCTCTGGGATTTTGAATTATCTTTGAAATAAGCCATAGCACCTATGCTTAGGAAGCTCCTGGTCTAGTAGGGATTGACAGGAAAATAAATGAATGATTGTAACGTTAGGGAAATGTAACAGAGCTATGAACAGAGACCCAAGGGAGCAAGGAAGAGGGCCTGCTGAGTCTTCCAGGAGAAAGTGCAAGAACACACCTCATTTGAGCTTTTACCAGGTGGGCTGGGGGAAGGCAGCATGTGTTTGTGATATACTCAGATAATGAGTAAGATTTTATGTGACCCAGCAGGTGTCCTGGAGATAAAGAGGCTCAGTTAATGAAGGGCTGGGTGAAGTCTGCTGAGCTGCAGGAACAGAGTTTACAGCCAGAGGGAGCCTGAGAACATTCCTCTGGGAAGTTCAACTCTGATATTGGGAGGTGGGTGGATTCTACCTTTCTGCTGCTTCAGACAGTAGTTAAGTTTTCTGTGGTCAAAAGCCACCAGCAGACATCTTGTGTAACCAGGAGACTGAGAAATAATATTTCATTTATGGATGATGTGTCAAGGTGCATTCTGCTGTCATATGTAACTAATTAGAACAAACAAACAAACAACAAAAAACCCACCAGCAGAACAGGGTGTGGTGTCCCATGCCTGCAATCCTAGCTAGTTGGGAAGCTGAGGCAGGAGGATTGGCAGTTTGAGGTCAGCCTGGTTACCTAAACACTGTCTCAAAATAAAATTTAAAAACGGACTGAGGATGTAGCTCAGAAGTAGAGTGCTTGCTTAGCACCTGGGTTCAATTGCCAGTTCTGAAAAAGAAAAAAAAAAAAAAAAACACAACCCAACAATAAACAAAAAAAAGCCCAAAGCACCACCAAGAGAGTCTTAAAATTATATAACACATCCAGAGGCACATAAAAATAGATTTTTACAATTTACAAACTGTCATAGCTGGAAAAAGATTTATTGATATTTCTAAATTTTTCTGCCCTCTTTTTCCTTCTGTCTGATCCAAAATAAATTATTTGGCTGTATATATAGACACTGTCATAAGTTCTTTATTGTTATTTATGTCCTCAAAATGTCATTCCTTTAGAGTTAAACCTGGGCTCATTTGAGTTCCTTCTTACAGTAAATATAGAAGGTTGCAGTGAATCCATGACTATAAACCATAAGCCTAAATTATAATACAGATGCACAAATAAGATTGTGGATGATCCTACCGCTAAACATAGTCAATGGTTGGAAGAGGCGTTTATTATGAAAACAGCGGATTTATTTAAAGCCGTTGGAAGCCAGTTTTATTCTCTGCTCTTTGTCCATTTGGTTTGGAAGTCTCTTTGCAATACCATAATTTTCACTCCTTTTCACAAATACAGCCCTGCATTGACACTGCCCCCTCACTCTTTCCTTATTTCACATTTTCCGGGCATTTCCTGCCAAGCCACATTGACTAATTTTTTTTTTTTTCATAGAAAATTCCAGCCAGCCATCTCCTGGATTTCATTACAATAAGTCCCCTTAGGCACCATCACAGCTCTTTTGAGTCACTTTCTCTTTGAACTATGTAGGAGTAACTCGGAGTCGAAGGTTCTGGAAACCAAGGGTATTCCTTATGTAATAGATCAAACCAACACTAAGGTACCACCAATCACTGGCACTGGTATGTATAACATAAGGGAACAGTCTTCAATGTTCCCACCACCCATTTTTTTTTTTTTTTAATCATTATGTGTTTAGAAATTTCTACTGAGGACTAAAGATTTAGAGAAAGAAAAATGTTTTGTAACTTATTTGAGCTAGTTCACGGCACATAGCTTTTTTTTTTTTTTTTTCTCTGTGAGAGATGATGTGTTTAGGGAGGTGAGGTAATGATAACCTCATGAAATTGGAAACTTGAAAAAGAATTGGAAGATAGCCCTGCAAAGTCTTTAATGTACTGTAGAGTATGAACTTGGGACCAAGGAGGATGATAAGTCATTATCAATGATTGATCTGTGACACTGAGACTTTTTTTCAAATGACTCATTCCAGACTAGGGAGAGAGTCTGCCAACTGGTGAACTGTTCAGTGAATGATCGAGCTCATGAGCTTTAGAAATACCAGCCCCTCATGTTGTTGTGTTCCCAGTGCCGTGGTACCAGGGGACTTTGGAGAAAATGGGGTCTTCATAGTACAGAGCTTCTTGCAGCACCCCACTGTGGGGACAGCCCACAGCAGTGCTGGGATGCCTGGCCCTGGGTCAGGGTCAGAGTCTGACGGAACCACCCTGTCTTCCCAGGACCCTCAGATCCAGGGATGCCCAGTCCTGGCTGGCCCCTTCTACCACCTCAAGGCTCTTCTAAGGATTTAACTGGGTGTGAAAACAAAAATTATAATTCCCCTAATAATTTTTCTAGGAAAACACTAATGCATATTGAATATGAAAAAATAAAATCCAGTAGCATATGCCTTGAATTTTCTTTAATTTGCTGTTGGTTGGTTGGTTGCTTCATTTTGCAAAATGCCCCAGTGCCATTCTTCAATGGAGGTGGAGGAGCGTCCTCTCTCACTTATCTTACAGTGGAGATGCTAAAGCCAGCTCCTGGGAGTGAAACCTCAGCTCCTTTCTTTGCTTCTTGAATAACTCCCTTAAATTTTCTGTACTCCCGTTTCTTCCTCTGTAAAATAGGACTGATCAAAAATTCTCTTTCATAAGGATGTCATGAGAAAAAAAGATGACATATACAAAATGCTTAAAATAATTCCCGATGGAGCTGGGTGTGGTGGCACACACCTGTAATCCCAGGGAAGCTGAGGCAGGAGGATTGCAAATTTGAGGCCAGTCTCAGCAACTTAGCAAGGCCCTAAGAACTTAGTGAGACCTGTCTCAAAAAAATAAATAAATAAATAGGATTAGGGATATGGCTCAGTGGAAAATTACCTCTGGGCTCAATCCTTGGTACAAAACAAAAACAAAAACAAACATATAATTTAATGTTAAACTATATTATAAGATACATTTATATCCCCTAACATTTTTATGAGTTTTAAATATAAAGACTTTATCTGGCATTTACCTTGCTGAAAGATATAGGTAGTCCAGCTTCATTGTATTGTAAATGAGTATACAATTGAGCTATAGTTTAACAACCCATTTGAGCTTTGGTTTTATAATGCAGTTATAATTTTATAATATAAATTCCCATATGTTCTTGGATTTATTCCCAGTATTTCATTGCTCAATAGATTGGTCTGTATATCATCTTTCTGCGTGGATATTTACATACAGTTCTAAATTTCTCTAATTATAGCTTTATAATATCCTCTATTCTTTTTTACTTAAATTTCTTCCAATTAGTTATATATAATAGTAGAATGCATTTTGACACATCATACATAAATGGAATATAACTTCTCATTCTTCTGGTTGTACATAATGTGGAATTATACCTTGTGTGTAGTCATATAAGCACATAGGGTAATAATGTCTGATTCATTCTATCATCCTTTTTACCCCCCTAGCCCTTTCCCTCCCTTCACTCCCCTCTACTTAATCCAAAGTACCTCTATTTTTTCCTAGCCCCCATCATTATTAGCATCCACATATCAGAGAAAACATTCATCCCTTGTTTTGGGGGGGACATTGGCTTATTTCACATAGCCTGATATTCTCCAGCACCATCTATTTACCTGCAAATGCCATAATTTCATTCTTCTTTAAGGCTGAGTGATGTTCCATTGTGTATATATGCCACATTTTCTTTATCCATTCATCTACTGAACAACACCTAAATTTGTTCTATAATTTGGCTGTTGTGAATTGAGCTGCTATATACATTGATGTGCTTGCATCACTGTAATATGCTGATTTTAAGTTCTTTGGTATAAACCTAGGGGTGAAATAGCTGCGTCAAATGGTGGTTCCATTTCAAGTTTTCTGACAATTTCCATACTGCTTTCATAGTGATTGCACCAATTTGTAGTTCCACCAGCAATGTAAGAGTGTACCTTTTCCTCCACATCCTTGCTAATACTTACTGTTGCTTCTACTTTTGATAATTGCCACTCTGGCTGGAGTGAGATGAAATCTTAGAGTAGTTTTGATTCACATTTCTTAAATTGCTAAAGGTGTTGAACATTTTTTCATGTATTTGTTGATTGGCTGTATTTCTTCTTCTGTGAAGTGTCTGTTTAGTTCCTTAGCCCATTTATTGTTGGGTTATTTGGTTTGTTGGTGTTAAGTCTTTTGAGTTCTTTATATATCCTGGAGATCAGTGCTCATCTGAGGTGTGTGTGGTAAAGAGTTTCTCACATTCTATAGGTTCTCTTTTCGTATTATTAGTTGTTTCCTTTGCTGAGAAGAAGCTTTTTAGTGTAAATCCATTTTATTTATTAATTCTTGATTTTACTTCTTGCTCTTTAGGAATCTTGTTGAGGAAGTTAGGACTTAAGCCAACATGATAAAGATTTGAGTGTACATTTTTTTTTCTGTTAGTCACAGGGTCTCTATTGTAGGGCCTAAGTCTTTGATCCACTTTGAGTTGAGTTTGATGCAGGATAAGAGATAGGGGTTTAATTTCATTTTGCTACATATGGATTTCCAGTTTTCGCAACATCATTTTTGAAGAGGCTATCTTTTCTCCAATGTATGTTTTTGGCACCTTTGTCTAATATGAGATAAACATATTTATGTGGGTTTGTCTCTGTGTCTTCTATTCTGTGCCATTGGTCTCAATGTCTTTTTTGTTGCCAATACCATGCAAATTTTGTTACTATAGCTCTGTAGTATAGTTTAAGGTTTGGTATTGTGATGCCTCCTGCTTCACTTTTCTTACTAAGGATTGCTTTGGCTATTCTGGGTCTCTTTTTTTTTCCAAATGAATTTCATATTGTTTTTTCCAGTTCTATGAAGAATGTCATTGGAATTTTAATAGGAATTGAATTTAATCTGTAAAAAACTTGTAGTTGTATGGCATTTTGACAACATTAATTCTGCCTATCCAAGAGCATGAGAGATATTTCCATCTCCATAAGGCCTTCTTCAATTTCTCTCTTATATGTTCTGTAGTTTTCACTGTAAAGGTGTTTCACCTCTTTTGTTAGATTCCTTCCCAAGTATTTTATTTTTTTAAGGCTATTATGAATGGAGTAATTTTCCTAATTTCTCTTTTAGTTCATTCAGCGCTGATATATAGAAATGTATTTGATTTGGGGGTGTTGGTTTTATAACCTGCTATTTTGCTGAACTCATTTACTAGTTTTAGAAGTTTTCTGGTGGAATTTTGGGTGTCTTATAAATATAGAATTTTGTCTTTGGCAAATAGTGATAGTTTGAGTTTTTCTTTTCCTACTCATATCCCTTTAATGTCTTTCATCTGTCTAATTACTCTATCTAGAGTTTCCAGGACTAGGTTGAATAGAAGTGGTAAAAGAGGGTATCCTTGTCTTGTTCAAGGTTTAGAGGAAATGCTTTCAATTTTCTTCCCTTTAAAATAATGTTGGCATTGGATTTAGCATAGATAGCTTTTATAATGTTGAGGTTTGTTCCTACTATCCCTCATTTTTCTAGTGTTTTGAACATGAAAGTGTGCTGTATTTTGCTGAATGCTTTTTCTGCTTTTATTGAGATAATCATATGATTCTTGTCTTTAAGTCTATTGATGTGATATATTACATTTATTTATATCCATATGTTGAACCAATCCTGCATCCCTGGGATGAACCCACTTGATCATGGTGCCCTAACTTTTTAATATGTTTTGTATGCAATTTGCAAGAATTCTGTTGAGAATTTTTTCATCTATGTTCATCAGGAATATTGGTCTGAAATTTTCTTTCCTTGAGGTGTCTTTGGTTTTGGTATCAATGTGATACTAACATTGTAGAATGAGTTTGGAAGGGCTCTCTCCTTTTCTATTTCATGGATGGTGGAGTATTGGTGTTAATTCTTCCTTGAATGTCTTGTAGAACTCAGTTGAGAATCCATCTGGTCCCAAGCTTTTCTTGTTGGTGGCTTTTAATGGCATACTCCCTTTCCTTGCTTGAAAGTGATCTGTTTAAATTGTGTATGTCCTCCTGATTCAGTTTGCATAGATCATGTCTCCAGAAACTTGTTGATATCTTTGAGATTTTCTATTTCATTTGAGTATAAATTTTTAAAATAGTTCCTAAGTGTCTTCTGTATTTCAGTAGCGTCTATTGTGATATTTCCTTTTTCATCACAAATTTTAGTAATTTGAGTTTTCTCCTTCCTTCTCTTTATTAGCATGGCTAAGGGTCTGTCAATTTTATTTATTTTTTCAAAGAAACAACTTTTGGTGTTGTTTCTTTTGTTTCAATTTCATTGATTTCAGCTCTGATTTTATTTCTTGACTTCTACTGCTTTTGGTGTTGATTGGTTCTTCTTTTGCTAGGGCTTTGAGATGTAATTTTTGGTCACTTATTCATTGACTTTCTATTCTTTTAATGAATGAGATCAATGCAATAAACTTTCTTCTTTACACTACTTTCAGAGTGTCCCAGAGATTTTTGATATTTGTATTGGTGTTCTCATTCACTTTTTTTAATTTCATCCTTGATTTATTCTGCTATCCACTCATCATTCAATAGCATACTATTTTACTCTCCAGATGTTGGAGTACTTTTTATTTCTAATTTTTTTGTTGATTTCTAACTTCATTCCATTATAATCTGATAGAATGCAGGGTAGTATCTCCATTTTTTTATTTTTCTGAGAGTTGCTTTGTGGCATAAGATTTGGTCTATTTTAAGAAAGAATCCATATGTTGCTGAGACTAAAGTGTATTAGCTTGTTGATTAATGAAATATTCTATATATGTCTCTCAAGTCTAAATTAATGATTATATTATTTAGTTCTATAGTTTCTTTGTTTAGCTTTTGTTTGGAATATCTACCCAGTGAAAGAGGTGTGTTAAAGTCACTCAGTATTATTGTGTTGTGCTCTCTTTGATTCTTGAAATTGAGAAAGGTTTGTTTAATGTATATAGATGCTCCATTGTTTGAGGCATAAATATTTATGATTGTTATGTCTTGATGATGTATAATTCCATTAAGCAATATGAAACATCCTTTTTTTATCCCTTCTGACTAACTTTGGCTTGAAATTCACTGTGTCTGAAATGAGAATGGAAACTCCTGCTTGTTTATGCAAGCCTTATGAGTGATATATTTTCTCCCGTCCTTTTACTTTCAGTCTATACATGTTTTTGCCTCTGAGATAAGTGTCTTGTAAATAGCATATTGTTGGGTCTTGGTTTAAAATCCAATTTTTCAGTCTATGTCTTTTGATTGAAGAGTTTAAGCCCTTAACATTCAGGGTTATTATTGAGATATGATAATGTATTCCTGGTCATGTGGGGTTATTTATAGTTTCTAATTTGAATTAGTTTCTCCTTTGATTGGCTAATCCTTCAGTGTAGTTTCCCCCTTTGCTGGTTTTTACTTTATTTTTTTTTATTTCCTCCTAATGGAATATTTTGTTGAGAATGTTGTATAGTGTAAACTTTCTACTTGTGAATTCTTTTAACTTTTAGTTATCATGGAGGTTTTTATTTCATCTTCAAATCTGAAGCTTAATTTTGATGGATATAAAATTCTTGGTTGGTATCCATTTTCTTTCAGAGCTTAGTATATGTTGTTCTAGGACCTTCTAGTTTTGAGGGTCTGGGTTGAGAAATCAGCTGAGAACCTAACTGGTCTCCTTCTATATGTAATCTGATACTTTTCTCTCATGGCCTTAATATGTATGCTAGGCATTCTCATTATAATGTGCCTTGGTGTCTGTTGTAATTTTGTACATTTGGGGTTCTATAAGCTTCTTTTATTTGATTTTACATTTCATTCTTCAAGTTTGAGAAATTTTCTGATATTATTCTTTTGAAAAGATTGTGCATAACATTTGGTTTGTATCTCCTTGCATTATTTTATCCTGACAAGTCTTAAATTTTGTCTTTTCATATTATTCCACAATTCTTGGATGTTCTGTTCATGGTTTCTTATCATCTTCTCTGTACAATTAACTTTATTGTCAAGAATATATATTTTGTCTTCATTGTCTGAGGATCTGTGTTCCAAGTGGTCTAGTCTGTTGGTGATAGTTTCCATTGAAGTTTTAATTTGGTTTACTAATTACTTCATTTTAAGGATTTCTGCTTGATTTCTTTTCATAGTCTCTATCTCTTTATTGGAGTGATCTTTCACCTCTTAAAATTTATCTCTGATTTTACTCCTTACATCAGCCTTTATGTCACAAACCTGTTTAACTATGTAAATTCTGGCCTCCTTCTCTGATATTTCTTCTACTGTGTTGTCAATGGATTCTATTATTGAAGCATCGTGGTTTGTTTGGGGCACTTTGTTTCCTTGTTTCTTCATGTGTTTGTGTATCATCTCATCTAGCTGTGTAGATCTGAGGTAGTACGTTTCTACCCTGTAGACTTGTAATGTCCCTGAAGGCTTCTTGTATCTCAACTTTAAGAAAGAGATCAATATTAACATGCAAACAATGCAAACAATATATAGCCTACACAATGCAAACAATATATAGCCCTAAACCAAGTTTCTCTCATAAAGATATCTAGAGTTTTCTCCTGATAAACAGAAATGATGTGTTCAATTATTGTCTATAATATAAATAGTAGGTTTATAAAAGTGTTTGCAGTTTCTAATGGTGGACAAAGAGAGAACAAGAGTGGTGTAGGATGTGATGTTTATGAGGAAGGAGAAGAAAGATAGAAGTAAAAAATTATAGGAATAGTAAAAGTGGAATAAATTGATGTTGTCTGTTATCAGGCAAAAAAGAGAGAAAGAGAATCTAGGGAAACAGATAATTGAGAGAAAAGATATATATCAAATAAAAAATTAAACATATAAAAATGCATACACAATGAAACTGTAATATACTATTCAGACATCCCAGTCCTCAATAAACTGATGCATGAAAAATACTTGGTTGCAAAAATGGTGGACAGGTGAGAGAGGCAAAAGAAAAGAAGAGGAAAAAAATCTTGAAGCAAAATTGAATAATTGTTCCATTGGAGTTCAAAGGTTTCTCAGTTTCCCTTATCAGCTGATAGGTGGGTAACTTTGGAGTTTGCTGGTAGCTCCACCCTCAGGATGGTAAGGGTAGACAGAGTGGAAGAGTTAGTCATGGAGGCAGGATATAGCAATTGCCAGTCCGTGTTGGAAGTCTGAACCTCAGAAATCTCCTTTGAGTCCCACTTGTGTGATGTAGGAGTCTCCTCTTAGCCCCTTATGTCACCTGCAGAATCCACAATTCCTGATCTCTGATTTAGTCTCCAAGCTCAATCTCTTCTCTCCTGCCCCTGCCCTTTCAAATTCTTGGTCAGCTATTTTCTCTCCCAGACAGTCCTAAGGCATAAGCCGGGGACCTGTGTGCTTGTTGGAGAGCTGTTCTGTATAAGATGGATGAGAAAAAAGTGCTGAGATCTGTGGGCTGGCCATGTAGCTGTGAATGCTGGGTTGGGTTGATAGCTAGGGAGGGGGTGAGAAACTTGGGATCGGGGAGCTGGAGGGCCCTGTTGGGTCTGTACTGATAACTGACCTGGCAGGATCAGTGGGTACCACATTGGGCAGGGATTCAGGGACCAGGCTGTACTGGGCCCCAGCAAGTGCTGGCTTGAGTGGGCCCAGGAACCCAGTGACTACCGGATCAGCTGGCTGAGAGAGTCCAGAGAAAGATGCCCTAACACCCTCTTCCAATCTTCCGACCCAGCTGTAGTCAGCCCTATCCATCCCTGTGCACTTCTAGGCTCATGGAGCTGGTGGATATGGTGGCAAACTTGTAGGCATCCTGATATCTGACCTCCAGGACCCAGCCAGTGTCCCAGGATGGAGGCTCTTGAGTCTCCAGATGGCCATGGTGGTAGAGGTGGTGTCCTAGAATGGAAGTGGCTATGTTCAGAGATGGGGCAGCAGGTAGTGGTATGGCAGTGGTGGGGGGCACAGCCGTGATGGTCGAATGTCCTCCTATTGTTTATTTAGGTTTATAATCCTAGTTATTTTTCTTTTTGCAAATTTCTCTGGTCCTTTTGCACATGTAGTCTTTAGTTTTAGCTTACCTTTTGGTTTTAGATTGGGATCACATAAAGCTAGAGGGCCACTTTAAGGAAAATTGAGAGATTAGATAGTAAAATCAGCCATTGAGAGAGGGAGGAAAATGACTGGAAGGAAAGAGAGAAGCAGTGTGACATTATAAGATGAAGAGGAGCTAAAGAGAAGAGGTGTGGGGTATGTTAGGCCACTCAGCTGAGACTGAAGTGTGATAACTACATGATTATTTACTGCTGCTAAGCATACTACAGATACTAAACAATTAGAAATATAAAATTTCAGAACTAGGTGATACAAGAGATATGCCTAGCCCAGTTTGCTCATTTTACAAGTGTAGAAGAAATTGAGGCCTGGAGAACCTAGGGAATGTGAAAGTTTATACAGATAATTAGTAGTAAAATTAAGATTAAATGCTCTCAGTCCAAATAAGATCTGGTTATGAAAACTTGAGTATGTAAATTAAAGAAAAATGACACTAAACTGAGTGGTATGAAATGACGGAGTGCAATAGTATACAATGCTATGAGTAGACAGAGGGACCTGGGAGTGATGCTCAGTGTCCATCATTTTTACCCCCTACTTCTGCTTGCATTTTATAGACAGGAATTGAGGCATGTTGGGGGAAGGAAGAGTATTGCATTTGTGAGCATTGGTAAATCACTTCATTATTAGGAAACTTTCTGAAAAATGTAATAAAAAGATGACTTCCCAAGATAAGTCAATGCCAGAAGATGAAGAGATGAAAGAGATGGGAAGTGAAGAGGTGGGAAAGGAAATCAGACAATAGGAGTCAGTGCCATGGACACTTCTGGCTCCTAGCAGAAGCTGGTGCTGTGTATACAGTTGAAAATGCTGACCAGAGTTGTTCTCACTACCCTTCTGCCATGTGAGCCTGACTTGGTCGATGGCAATGAAAACTAAAAAAGATGTAAATGTTGGGCTAATTATTCTGCAAAGTAAGATGAATTCAGTATTTCATTGTTTGCTCTTTGTTTTTAAGTCATTTTCATCCTAATATGGATTTTTGCCTAAACCCAATTTACTGGCTCTACTACCTGTATTTTTAAAAAGGGAAGAGCTGCTGCTTTGTTCTAAGTCAGAAAATTAGTTGAAATCTAAGTCACCCATACTCAAGTTCATAAAGCAAAACCAGAATCCATGGGAAATGGACAGTTTGTAACAATGGTTTTTGAATGTGAGGTTCTCAGGTTGTTTAACATTTGTTCAGCGCTGACACTCTGGTTGAATCAACACAGTTGATATAAATTCAATGACATGTGGATTTTTATTTAAAGTAGAAATTAGAAGACAGTCCTCTGTAATTCCTTAAACCCTTTAATTCACTTTCAGAAACAATGTTAAGAGTTTTTAAAGTGGTATTTCACAAGAAAGGAAGTTTCAACTTATTAGTTGAAACTTTTAGCACATTTGGCAGGTGACATTAGCCCCAGAGAGGTGCCTGCTTTGAGGGCTACTATTACGGTTTGAATGTTTTGTTCCCACCAAAACTCATGTTGAGGTTCAATTTCTCAGTGCAGCTGTGGGGAGAAGTGGGGTTTTGAGTCATGGGAGCAGAGCCTTCATGAACAGATCAACACTCTCTCGCAGGAGTGAGTTCTTCCTTTCCAGGGACTCTAAGGTTGCCTCCAGATCTGGTTGTTATAAAACAAGTCTACCCTTTATGTTGTGTTTTTTCCCAACAGGACCACCTGACCTTCTGCTTCTTCACCGTGCATAGGGCAGCGTGAGGCTCTCTCATGAAGCTGAGCAAATGTGGCTGCCTGACCCCAGACTTCCAGTCTCCTGAACTGGGAGCTAAAAACACTGCTGTTCTTATTAATTACCCATTTTCAGGTATTCTGTTATTATTAACAGAAAATGGGATAAGGCAAGGATCCAGTGTGTCTTTTCAAAGCTATTCTTTCTATCCAGTGTCTCTGCTTTCAAAATGAGAGATAATATCTCCAACATTGTTCACTTGTGGCCATTTCTTGATATAGGCTAAAATTAAACTTTGTGTTCATATGTATGTTTGACTCTGTAGGTACAAATTCTTCACTAATAAGGGCATCTTTGGCTTAAGCAAGAAAAAAAATTCCATAGAAAAGCCATATTAAAATCTCCTTATTTGGGGTTGGGGCTGTGGCTCAGTGGTAGAGCACTTGCCTAGCACGTGTGAGGCACGGTGTTTGATCCTCAGCATCACATATAAATAAATAATTTTTAAAAAAGGTCCATTGACAACTAATTTTCTTTTAATTCTCCTTATTTGCCAGTTCTTTACTATGTGAAGAGTATATTGGAATAGCCTCTCATTAACCATAGTCTCTGCCCAAGGGCAGTTACTGGAGATGGGCATGGGGTAGATAGGGTAAAGGATAGATCATCAAGAAAAAGACAAAGTTTTGTTGTTGTTTTTGCTATTGGGAAAAATTAATTTTTTAAGTAGGTATTTAATCCTATCCTCGAGGTCAAAGGAATGAAAAAAGTAGTCTTTCACTCCATGAATTTCACAAGGAAAGTCCCGATAAAAAACAAATCACCAAAATTCATAAAGATCAAAAGTAGAATGGTGGCTGCCAAGTGCTGAGGATAGAGGGAGAATGGGGAGTTGGTATTGAATGCATAGAAAGAGTCACTCTGGGAAGACGAAAACTTCAGAGACAGATAGTGGTGGTGGTTTCAGAACAATGTGGATGTACTTAGTGCCCCTGGACTGTGCACTTAAAAATGGTCAAGATGGTAAATTTAATGTTTTCTTTATTTTTCTACTATTAAAAATTAATAAGTGAAAATCACATATCCTCATCCCTATTGGCAATACATGTTATATTTACATAGTAGCAAAACATAAAACATCAGACTATTATCCTGTCATTCATGTGGCCAAATTCTGATCCACTCACTCAGCAGACACATAAACATTGCTCTATGGAAGAGCATTGGAAGATTACAATAAAAATTTGCCAGTTTCTTGCTGATATTTTCTCAACACTCTGAGATTGTATTTGGCATTCACAGATGTTAGCCATATATACTCTGTACAAAACATGGTATAGCAGCAAGGAATGTAGACTTTGGATTCAGTCTGAGCTCTGTGAAACTATTTACTCAGAGCATGTCTCACAACCTATCTAAGCTTCTTTGGTAATCCTCTCAAGCACATGCTTGAACCTCTTCCACCTAGTGACCTCTCCAAGTGGCCTTTTCATAGCATGATTGACAATGTAGGCTCCAGAGCCCAAACAACTTGTTCTCCATCTCAGATCCAGCAGTTACAAACTGTGGGATCTTGGGCAAGTTATATATTATCACGTGCCTTGTTTTGATCATCTGTAATCAGGTAGTAGTAGCTGCTGTCTCTGAAGGATTTGTTATAAATGCATTAACATTTGTTAAGTGCTTGGAGGAGTGTCCCGCACATAGTAGGTGCTTCCAGGGTATGTGCTAATAAATAACTTTCACATCGCTCCCAACTCTTCCTGTTCTTTTCTGCTTCTCTCTTTCTCTGTAATATGTTCAACATGCTTATTCTCTGGAATTCTCTAATTCCAACAAAAACATCATATTATATTAGAGCCCTAAAGTTGTTCTTAAACTTTCATTTTATCATTTTCATTGTCCATTATTTGGTCCGTCAATTTTGACCCTCTGTGCAGCCCATCCGTTTTTCAATTCCCTTGCCACAACTTCAGCTCTACAAATCTCATGTCTTTGTTACCATCACCTGCTTTGTTCCACTCCTCCTTCAGTCTCTCACCTTCATGACCACCATACTTACATTTATTTCTTTTTTTTTCCTTTTTTTTTATTGGTTGTTCAAAACATTACAAAGCTCTTGACATATCATATTTCATACATTAGATTCAAGTGGGTTATGAACTCCCATTTTTACCCCAAATACAGAGTGCAGAATCACATTGGTTACACATCCACATTTTTACATAATGCCATATTAGTAACTGTTGTATTCTGCTACCTTTCCTATCCTCTACTATCCCCGCTCCCCTCCCCTCCCATCTTCTCTTTCTACCCCATCTACTGTAATTCATTTCTCTCCTTGTTTTTTTTCCCCATTCCCCTCACAACCTCTTATATGTAATTTTGTATAACAATGAGGGTCTCCTTCCATTTCCATGCAATTTCCCTTTTCTCTCCCTTTCCCTCCCACCTCATGTCTCTGTTTAATGTTAATATTTTCCTCCTGCTCTTCCTCCCTGCTCTGTTCTTAGTTGCTCTCATTATATCAAAGAAGACATTTGGCATTTGTTTTTTAGGGATTGGCTAGCTTCACTTAGCATAATCTGCTCTAATGCCATCCATTTCCCTGCAAATTCCATGATTTTGTCATTTTTTAGTGCAGAGTAGCACTCCATTGTGTATAAATGCCACATTTTTTTTTATCCATTCATCTATTGAAGGGCATCTGGGTTGGTTCCACAGTCTAGCTATTGTGAATTGTGCTGCTATGAACATCGATGTGGCAGTATCCCTGTAGTACACTCTTTAAAGTCTTCAGGGAATAGTCTGAGAAGGGCAATACCTGAGTCAAATGGTGATTCCATTCCCAGCTTTCCCAGGAATCTCCATACTGCTTTCCAAATTGACCGCACCAATTTGCAGTCCCACCAGCAATGTACAAGAATACCCTTTTCCCCACATCCTCTCCAGCACTTGTTGTTGTTTGACTTCAGAATGGCTGCCAATCTTACTGGAGTGAGATGGTATCTTAGGGTGGTTTTGATTTGCATTTCTCTGACTGCTAGAGATGGTGAGCATTTTTTCATGTACTTGTGGAAGAAAAGGAGTACATTTATTTCTTACATAATATTTTAAAAAGTTATTTTATTAACAGAATCTGGGAGACCATGCAATAGACTTCGAATTGTCTTTAAAATAAAACTAACTGAATGACGTAAATGAAGAATGACATGTTCAGTGTATGCTTTAAAAATTCACTCTGTGTGTTGTGTGGGGAATAGAATTAAGGGACCAAGATGAGGCACAGGCCAGCTGAAGGCTAGATGAAAGAAGGTGTCAGTGGAGGTAGACAGAGGCTAGCAGTTTAGAGATAGCTTCAGAGTCACGTAATAAACAGGGACAATGCAGTACCCATAAATATTTCATGATTGATTGAGTAAAGAAGGGCATCTGAATGATTTGCAAAATTGTATGCAAATACATTTTTTTCAGTCCCTGGACTGTCTTACAGAAAGTATCAGCTAAAATAGTAAACATTTATATTCATGTATGGTGTTCAGTGTCCATCAGTATCCCAGGAAGAATGGTTCCAGAACTCACCACAGATACAAAAATCCTTCGATACTCAAATTCCTTATGTAAAATGATATAGTATTTACACATGATCTATGCATATTTTTCATACCCTTTAAATCATTACTACATTACTCATAATGCTTAATACAATGTAAGTACTATGCAAATAGATGCTGTGCTATATTTTTTAGGGAATAATGATAAGAAAAAAGTCTATACATATTTAATGCAAACTCAATTCATTTTCTGAATAGTTTCATTCTGAGGTCAGTTGAGCCTACAGACTTAGAAATCCATGGATAAAGGAGGCCCAACCGTATGCGTCTTAAGTTAGCACAGTTAACTTATTTCTGTATTGTTTCCCTCTTTGCTTCCCCTTTTGTGAGAAAAACACTTTCCAAAGAATGCTAGAACTTCCAAGCCAGATTAAGTTGAGGAGAAAGTTTACTGTAAAGATACAATGCCAACTGTGATACATGAAAAAAAACCCTGCAGAAATCTACTTGCAAAAACTGATGTTTAGGCTTCTTCTTTGGGGAGATTTCCATGTGCAGATATAATCGAACAGAAAAAAATGTCTTTATCCATGGTGGGCGCAGAAAGGCCATTCAATCTCTTGTCAGCCGATGAAGGTGTGACTTCGAAGCTCTTCAGAGAGAACTTCACACTGAGGACCCTGGTGGTCCTGCATGTTGGTGTGGAGACACCCTTTTCACAGTCATTTTCAAACAAAACCACTCTGGAGCCATTGGATTTCCAACGATCTCTGTTCATTCTCTTGCCTCATTTAAAAGGAGCAACCCCATCTCTGCCACATTCAAGCCTTTATTATTTGTCTCCCAGTTTTTAGGTGATAAAAAAAGGACATTGTTGTCAATGCACCATGGGTTATTTTCCACCCATAGGTTCTTCATTTTCCACATTTTATTTTACCATGCCACTACCCTTGTTCACCCACATACACTTTACTCTGTGATCCATCAGCTTGGGGTTATGGACTGGTGATAACTCAGGATTTAATTCTGAGCAATTCATGTAGAAATGATTTGTCTTTGTTCAGACAATGATGATACACTGTGAACCTCTGCAATAGGAATCACCATAGAGGATTCATAGTTTTCTAAGCTACTTTCACTTTTATTTATTTATTTTTTTAATTTTTTTTTTAATTTTTATTGTTGGTTGTTCAAAACATTACATAGTTCTTGATATATCACATTTCACACTTTGATTCAAGTGGGTCATGAACTCCCATTTTTACCCCGTATACAGATTGCAGAATCACATCGATTACACATCCACTGATTTACATATTGCCATACTAGTGCTACTTTCACTTTTAAGGAGCATGGCAGTTACTAATGGGAGAGAGGACCACCTGTCTGCTACCACAGACAGGTATAAATTCTCTCCTCCAGAAGTCCAAAATGAGCAAGATTGGTGGGGGAATTGAATCCACATTTCATGGAGGGATTTAAACAAAGCCATGAAAAACAAGAACATGCAGAGATGAGAACTGTGGAGAGGAAATGAATGTGAGACATAATGGGCACAGAAGATTATACATCGCCCCATACAGTTTCCTAGGTCTACTGGGTCTATTAAAGGCATATTTCTTTGGTTAGTGATGCACTTTATGATCAGGTTTTATTCCCAGGCCCCGGGAGAAGAACTTGGATGTAGAATGTTTCATACGCAGGGTGGTTATTCTGATTGAAGTGCTAGCTTTCTTATCAGTCCTGCTGCGTACATAAACATTGCATCAGGAATTTTCATCAGTGCATATACCCTCTGAGACTCTAGACATACAAAGCAAAGCTGCCGGGAGGATATTAAGACTCTTAAGTAGCGATGACAAAATAAACCTTTATTAACCTTCTTGATTAATAAATCTGACCTGGCATTTTACATGGCAGCACATCTTGATTTTGTGAGATGGTCTACCCACGGGAATCTACTGAAACTACACAGCAAAGAGTTTGTTCTGGTCTGCATTTGTGTATCCCATTTGTATGGACAAGGTGGACATGAAGGTGGAAATGAAATGAGAGGGAAAGTTCCTGTCAAACAGCAAGAAAGCTATCAAGAACTCTTCATTCTAGAGGTATACATTGGACTGGGAAATTTTTATTTTCCTTCATTTTTAAACACTTTGGTAAACATTGTATACTTTTACTTTTTTTTGAAAAATGAGAGGACTCGCTCTTTATAATCATGTTTATCTTGACTTTCAACCGCAGGGATAAGTCACTGTGTAGCCCTTTGAAATCCTCCAAAGGAGACCCAGGACTCTTCTACATTTAGTAACTCATTGCTAAGTGTACTCCTACATCAATCCCGTGGTGAACATTAATGATGAAAGATAAATAAGTGATTGTAAGGTACTTCCCAACAAAGCCAAACAATGGAGATATTCACATCCAACACTTTTCCTGATCTCACCTGAGTAGGGAACACTATCACTCCACCTTCCAATTAGACATCCTGTTTTTTGCTTCTTAAGTTTGTAGCCTTGCTAAAAAGGCTGGGGCTCAGACTGGGGCTGCATCATTGGTCCCTTTTGTTTTGAGGCTTTTAGCTTCTTGAGCTAAGCAACTATTGATTTTTCAGGCTCTCCATTCAGCCACTGTGGAACTATCCTGCTTCTGATACTATAAGCCAATCTAATAAATCCCCCTTCATATACATATATTGAATTCAGCTAGATGTCCCTGAGAAGAGAGAGTGGGATTTGCCCTTTAAACAAAGAATAGGTGGTAAGGTTCACATCCCCATCTCAGGCCCTACAACTTGCCTATACCTTGATCTAGCCATATTGCATGGCATGGCTCCAGTGTTTAGTAAATATTCATTAACTACTTAAGTGGATAAATTCCTTAAATAAGGAGAAGACATATTCCTATGTCCTACAAAATAAGGTCCTTGAGGAGAAGATCAGAGTTTAATTTCATGATTTCCTTAGAACTTCTTTTCTATTATTCATCTTCATATGGCTCTACTTATAAATCACTAACCTAGGCCTGCATTCCTTTGATCAAGTATAGTGCCTGGCATGTAAATCCTGAGTAAATATTATGGGATGAATGAGTATGGGTTATACATGATTCTTTGACCTTACCTAAGAGTTGGATATTTCAGGACAAAAGACTATTTTTTTTTATAGAGGATCTTGTTAGTGGTCCAAGTATCACTCTGTAACAATTAGAACAAACACACAAATTTGAGAACATCTTACTCAAACGTAAGGATGAATACCTGTATTTCACAAAATCAAACTAGGAGGCTCTAGTCATCTCTTGTGCTTACTTCAGCATTTTAAGTGTAATATAATTTTTGTTTGTTGTTCAAAACTACCCTTCATTCAAAACTACCCTTCTTTACTCTGTTGTCCAGTTACTTTGCTAAATTCTGCAAGCCTAGATAAATCGCTAGAAGCTTCTGGATGGTAGTTTTCTCATCGGTCTATGGACAGAACCACCCTTCATAAAAGCATGCCTTTTGAGGTAGCTCATATATTCCATGGTTCAAAAGAAACTATAATAATGTTTAACTTAAGATTTTTTAGAGAAAATTGCATTTTATCGAGCAGGACTTCAAATCTAACTACTCAATAAATTTCTTTCTTTCTGCCCGCAAACTGTTTTTAGAATTCCATAGAAAAGTCTTAATAATGCAATTTGTTTTCACAGCAGTTCAGCTGGGTAGGATAACTGACCCTGGGGAGAAATAATTCTTGGTCCTCATTGCCTGGAGCAATGGGCTTCTGAGTCTTCGAACAGCCAGGTATAGTGGCTTTATTGGGTCACAAAAAAAGACCATAAATCCATTGCAGACATGGCCACATCTGCATTTTAGAAATGGGGTGGTTTATTTCTTAAAAGTTATTTTATTTAAAAAAATATAACTAAAATAGTCGTTTAAATATATTTCTCAATTTAAAATTATCTTTTGCAGGTATTAGAACTAAAAGTATAACACAGCAGTGTTTTTTATTCTTTTCATATGGATGAAAATATACATGTTTTCATGTAAATGCAGATGCTGGAATAATTTTCAGTCCAAAAGTCAAGACACCGGTGACATTATGATGCACGCTTGCTGAGGTGACCATTGCCCCAGTGGTCTGTGAACACCTCAAGGAGGAGGATTATAGGACATCAAGTACTTTAACTTCTGAGCCTACATGACAGAGTAGGTAACCAACAAGTGTTTGTTAAAATGAAAATAAAACAGTGAAATTTGGTGGCAAAATTTGGGATTTTTGAAAGGCTTTGTAATCATTTTTGAAACAGAATATTTATGAAAATGAGACATAAACAGAGAATTCAGGAAATCAACTTTTTTAAAAAAAGAGGCTTTGTATTAAAGGAATTGCTACATCTGCATTTTCTGAAAATCTTTTGGCACATAGGAAGCTCCATCTGACACCAGCTTGTGAGGGTCCTGTTGTTGTGGTAGTTTTGTTAATGGATCCAATGATGCTTTGGCTATTGATCCCTAGTCATGGTGACTTCCAAACGTGTTCCATTTATAACCAATTTTCTTACAACAATAGAAGCATATTATTTAATATAGAAACAGAAGTTTTAAAGAGATTGTATTTCTGCTTCCACCTTCAGATGAGCTCTACATTGTATCAGCCAATTTAAACCGAAAAATGCTTTTTTTGTCTGAGTACCTGTGGGAATGTATTTTAATGCATTTGCAAGAACACTTGAAATGCACTGATATTAAATTTATATGCATTTACTGTGCATTATTTGGAGAGCTTAGCCGACAAGTTTGGCAAATGTCATACAACCATTCCCAACCCAGTGAGAGCCTGGATCAATGTGGAAGTTTTAGTGAAATAGGATGATTCATTCTGGTCCGGTAGCTAGTAGAAATCTGGTGTTTTTTCCCAGCTTTTGGCAAAAGCCTGCAGACATAGAGAATGTTACCAGGGAGTAACACAGCCCAAATGGTAAACAGTAAAAATACTTATGGCAGTTCTCAGAATGGAGCTCCAGCCTGGAAATTTTGTCACCACAACCAGGTGGTAAATTCTATTTGGAGTGATGCACTTTATATCTCTTTTCCTGAAGTAATTATTAATAGTACTCATCATTTACTTCCAAAAGCATTTCAATTAGCATGATAAATTAGATGGTCACTCTAACTTTGGGAACTTGTTTTTTTTTTTTTTCTTTTTTTTGTATGAAGCTTTTGGGGGGCTATCTCTAGGAAAATTCCAGACTTAGAAAACTCACCATCCCTAGGTATCTCCAAAAATGTATAATTCTTATCTCTTGTGCAATGCATGTACATCACTTGGTTTTGTCCAATAAAAGTTCCTTCCTGAAGTTTTTGCTTTGGAGTGATCAATCAGACGGATGCACCACCGGTGGAAAGAAGTCCTGGTTTTCAGACCTCACAAAGTGACAGTGTGAGCTGGTAGTAACTGTAGTAGGTGGAGTTTCTTCATGGGGACTTGTTCTCACCATGACATTTAGATATGTTCTTGATACATTAACTTCAAAGATATTCCCAAGTCATCCCAACCATTCTGTGGTCTTTACTTATTTTCCCTGCTAAATAGCCATTCTGTTTCTATTGCTTATAATGAGAGATCTTGATTGAGACATGGTAAAACTTGAATATTCGAGTTCATAAAAAAAATTTCTACTGAATCTTTTAACTGTGGATTCACATGCAAAAGGAGCACTTTGATTTATAGAATTCTCTGAGCCAATCTCTTTCAACGATCACAAAGATCAACTTTCTGTGAAGAAGCGTCCTCATCATCTGTGTCAAAGTTGATCTTGAGTTATTCAAAGCTATCCTTTATTATTTTTAAAATGATCATCCAGTCCAACTGGTAATTCTTCTCCTTGGCTGTCAAATGGCAAGAAAGGTGTTTGGATTTCAAATTTGGAATTTCTTATCCTGGCTGCCTTATTGGCTTCACGATGTGTACAGAGAACTTTAGCACTCTATAATGCCCACTGTGACAATCAACCAGATGGTCTCATTTTCAATAATGTGACCTGAAAAGTGTTTAATTAGCTTTCTTCCTGCTGTTGAGTCACTCTCACTTGGATGCAGTCATGAGAGAAAATGAATAATAAAGGTGATAAAGGTGAGTTGAAATATGCGGTTACCATTGTTTATAACAGATTTTTTTTTTTAGCAATCTCAGGTACCATGCAATGCCAACAGACTTGACCTATTATAGGGTGGTACAATCTAACAGTTTGGAATTTTTTTGTGTGTTCAAGCATGGAATTCCAGGTGGACTCTCTAGCATAAACTTTTTCCTGAGTGCTTAGTAACTGTCAGTTGAATGAGTATACAAATCTGCATGCATTTGGATAAAACACTTCAAACTACTATTCTGTCCTTTGTTGTACAGTGACATTTTTCTTTGATTATAATAGGTAAGGGAATTTACCACAGTGAATAATGAATATTTTAAAATGCAGTTAAACAGCTCCTGGGAAACTTGGTTGACAGGAAGGACAGGAACATCCTCAGCAACAGGCCCTAGCAGGGTCTGAGACTCCTATAAAAATGTGTACATATATTATGCATTGCTGTGACCTTCAGCTACACGCTTGTCACTAATCCAGGGGCCTTGGCGCAATGAACCTCCTGGAAATCTGTTGATTGCATGCTGGGGTGTACACAGATTCACAAGTGTATGTGTAGGTTTTTCTACTGAGTAAGTTATGAGTTCTTTTGGATAAACAAAAAGCATATGTCCTCTGTGGCTTTCACAAACATTGCAAGAGTAGAGGGATATGCAAAACTTAGGAGGGACTAGGCATAACTTCCATTGTTGGAATAAATAGTTGAAACACTGAAATGTCTGCCCCTGGCATCTGTCAGCCTCGATCCTTATGCTCTGATCTTGAGATGAATTGTGGTCAACAAATGGAGAAAGTCTTCCGTGGATTCCAAACACAGTTGGCTAATTTGCAGCAGTCATCTTTCTCCTGTCGACATGGTCCACTACACATTAACCCACTCCCTCATTTTCAACACCATCAAAACCTTACCAATGTTGATTACCACCATTAAAAATATTAATTTTCATACTCAACTTTAAAGTTGCACAATTCACAAACACCTCTACAGGAGACCTGTCCGTACCAGTAGAAAATATTTATTGCACACTCTCTATATGCCAGAGAATGTGTATTATTTCCTTACATCATTATGCTGACAACCCTACCCAACAGGCACCACTTTTTACATCCTCATTTTATAGATGAGGATCTGGGGCTAAAAGAAGCCAATGACTTGTTGATAATTACCTATTCTGGGAATGACACAGCCACAGTTTTAAGGTAGCACTCATTCGGCATCCAGCACCCCACCCAATGATGGGATACTCAAACTGGGCTCAGTTAAGAATTCAGGGCCGTGAATCATGAAGCCTGAGCAAGGGAAGAAATTGTTGGAAGTTAGGCTTTTCTCCTGTCTTGGTTGAGGGCCATAAGCAGAATGTTGAAATCACAGAAAACACATGATACCACTGCCTTTCATAAGTAGAATATCTTCCCCTAATTATTTCCATCTGCCTTACATAAAAAACTCTTTCTCAATTTCAGTTTAAAAAAGAACAAATTGAAAAATTAGTCCTATTATATGAAGGATTATAATTTTAAATATAAAAATATCTGGGACTCTTTCTTTTAGATGTTGGACTTAATTTCTATATTGATGCATTTTTAAACTGCACTTTTGGAAAAAATGTAGAAAGAAAAGTTGAAAGCAACAAAACAACATTTTTTTTTCTTTTGTGATTTTAAGATTATATCAAGGGTAAAAAAAATTTTTTTCTTTACCTAATTTTTAATGTGAAGAATATTTAACTGGATTTTTAAAATTCTAGTGTATTGTTTCTGCTTCTGTAATTGAAAATGTAGGGAGAAAAATTGCTTAAGAAATCAAAGTTTCTTTCTTTCTTTTTTTTTTTTTTTTCTGAGTAGGGGACTTGTCAAGGAAAAACAGTTTTGCCTGAGCTTACTTCTCTCATAGTTACCTTATTTTTCCCCATTTGCCCTAGCAACTTCTAGAATAAAAGTCTTTCTGAAAGAAACCAATCCCTGGGCACTCAGTCAGCTACGGTAGTTGCTTTTCTTCCCAACTTACATGTTGAAAGAGTACTTCTTTCTTTCAGTTGGCTTACTCTTTTGGAAATAATAAAGATAGATAAATGCCAAAGGGAAAGAAAAAAAAAAGGAGTTAGCAGAGTGGATTTGAACTTCAGAAATAAAAAAATTGCTGCTGATGTTTAGAGATTTTTTTGGAACTGACATTTTTATACTATGGTCAGGCCTTCCAGGTGAAATAAAGGCTCTGATAAAAACCACACTGTGTCTAAGCTGTTCTCAAACACTTGCACTTGTGGTCTCTGTCTCTTCCTACTCTCCTCCTACCATTTATTTTCAACGAAAGAGGCCAAGGTACAGGAACTAGCAGGGGTTACCTGGATTTTGTCTTCCTAATGTGATTTCTCAGCAAGGCAGAAACATTCTCTTAAGTAGCACAGGATGTTCAAATTAAGTCCTATAATTCCTGTTAACAGCCACCAGCATAACCGTGCTCTGAGAATGAAAGAGGTATATCTGAGCCTTTTACGTAAATTCTGGAGATGTATTTCTTTTCCCAGAAACAATATATACTTACTCTGGAAGAAACAACTGAACACCCACAACAGAATGAGTTGTAGAGAAGGCATGATTCACCCAAACTGTTCCGTTCTGAAAGTATACTGAAGTATATTTTTCTTTGTACTTGATTTTTTTTTTTCTGATTAGAAAGTATCTCTGACAAAATGCTTCATCTTAAACCTTACTGTTTCAGTCAGTTCTTCATTGCTGTGACCAAAATACCTGACCAGAACAACTTACAGGAGGAGAAGCTTCTTTGGAGCTCACGTGTACAAGCAGCTGGCTCCATTGCTTTAGGCCCAAAGGAGGCAGCACGTCATGATCAAAGGGAGAGCTGGTTGAGCACTGATCCATTCCTGGTGGCCAGGAAGCTGAAAGAAAAAGGGAAAGGTCCTATACACCTACCTCCTCCAGCCACACCCACCTGCCTACAGTTAGCACCCAATCCATCCATTCAAACTGCAATGGAATGATTAGGTCACATCTCTCACAATCTAATCATTTACCTTGGAATATTCCTGCATTAACAGAAGCTTTGGAGGAGGGGGGTTGCATCTCATAGCTAGCCCTAAAAAAAATACTATTCTATAGTTCCATAGTTGATAAATATTCAGGCATTGGTGAAGACATCACATCATCTAAATTTCATAGATCTTTCTGACCAGAAAAAAATCACTCCTTAAAAGATCTTCATTAATGGAATCTATAGAACTTCATTTTTTTTTTCTGAAACTGTGCTTATTTATTAGGGATGATAATTTTTTTCCCAGAAGTTTCTATTATTTATTCTGGTCATCTTAGTATAAATTTACTGCTGAGTTAGGAATGTCTAATTCAGAAGCAAAAATACAGAAGTTGGTTTCATGAATTATGTCTCCATATGGCATTTTGCTCTTCTTAATCCTGTAAAAAGGTAATGAAAAGAGAGAGCTGTTCTGGTAGTTGCTTAATCAAATGTGCTTCACAGAGTAGCTTGGGATTCAACAAATTTCTGGCTCAAAATACAGGCGTGAAGAAATATGATCTCATCTAATTTAAGACAAGAACTATGTACCCAAGTAATTTTCTCTGAATTTGCAATCACTAGAGGGGGTGAGGTGAACTGCATAATACGGAAGGCTGGAAAGTGCTCTTCGAATTAGGCTTGATTTAGCACAAGAGAAAACAGATTAAAACACAAAAATTAGAACAGTAGCCAACTACTGTTGTTCCATGCTTCTCCTTGCTGCCAGAAACTCTCAGACTATTACACTCTTAAGATTTTGATCAGTTGGCCAGGTTGGCTGCTAAACAAATAACACATTATGAATTTCCTGCAGTTTTTTTTCTTTTTATGATGATGATGAGGTATATTCTCACCTCCTAACTGTGATAGTGAATGTGTAATCAGGTGCTTGACCTGAATGAACAGAGTCCTCCATTGGTTCTAACAGTATCAGGGCTGCCATTTTGCATTAGTGTTTTACAGAAAGTTCTCTTGGCAGCTAGAATTTTGGTTGAACTGGAAAATTTTACCATTGAGTGACAATAAAATGTTCACCTTATTTACCATTCCAATTAGTTGATCTTCTTTAAATAAATCTTAAAATGAAAGTTACCGAGTTGCCCCAAAGTGGCAAAAATGTGTGTGAAATGAATAACACATAGCACTTTCCCTCTGTTAAACAGAGAACAAGAAGATTAGTTTTATAATCTCAGAAACTGCTAAGACTGAGTATAAAATTCTTTGTCATTGTCTTTGCACGAAGGCATTAGGGTAATGCTGCACTTTGTAGATGTACCTAGTAGTAGAATAACTGAGAAGTGTGATTTTAGAATGTGATTCAGGTTCAACAAAATACTCCACTTGAATACCAAAGACACTAGCGATATGGATATAAAGGTTATCTTCTAAATCATGTGATTTTGAAGTAGAAATAGAAGACACAAACTTCTCTTTTGTAAATCTGCTTCTCTGACAATTTATTCCAAAATGAAAACCCTACCCATGATGACACTGTCAAATGACCATATGATGTAGTAGTAAGTGTGGATCATTCATTGTGAAATAGATGGATCTGAATCAGAGTGAATGAAACCAACATAATTCCTTGTCCCTGATTATAGGATAATACATGGAGTGCAGAGATTCTCCATGCCCCTATATTGAAAAATGCTTCTTTAGAATTTTCTGCATGTAAAACCAATTAAATATCATACACATTAACAACCTTCTGATTAAGATATTTAAACAGCCTAGTTTTACTAAGCTTACCCTAGTGCATATATATGTATATATATATACATATATACATATGTGTATGTACATATATTTTCTGTGTTTGCTGTATGTAGTTTTAACTCATCATGATCTACTATAAATTAACATTATAATACTATATGTAAAATGTAAGAACTCTGCAACCTTTAGGCTTTGTCATGTTATATATGCACATATTCATTATAAATATGCATATATGTTATAGATGTATATATTATACACATATATATTACATGTATGTGTATACATACATAAGAATATAATGTATTTTCTATGGTTTGAATATGAAGTGACCACAAAAGCCCCTGTTAGTGCAGGAATATTCAGATGAAATTATTAGACTGTGATGGCTGTAATCTAACCAGCCCATCCTAGTTTGAATGAGCTGTGTGGTAACTATAGGCAGATGAAGTGAGACTGAAGGAGATGTGTCACTGGGGGTGTCTCTTCCCTGTGATCCCTTCCTCCCTCTTTGTCTGCTTCTTGACCCGGCCATGAGCTGAGCAGCTTCCCTCTCCCATGCTGTTCTCCCATGATGTGATCCTCACCATGGGCCCAGACCAATGGAGTCAGCCAACTACAGACAGAGACCTCTGAACTGTGAGCCCCAAATAAAGTTTTCCTCTAAGTTGTCCTCATTTATTATTTTGTTCATAGTGATGCAAAATCTGACTAAACCAACAATTGTTACCAAGAGTGAGGTCATTGCTGTGAATAACCTGACCATGTGGTTCTGAAGCATTTGGAGTTGGTTTTCAGGGGGAGAAATTTTTAAAAGTTTGGAAATGCAAGATGGGAAGACTTTAGAAGGTTGTAAGAAGAGCTTAATGATTGATTCTGGTGGCAGCTCAGAAAGAATGTGAACCATGTTCATGAGGTTTCAGAGGGAAATGAGGGCTGCACTGGCAACTGGACTAGAGGTCAATCATCTTACATTCTGGCTAAATTTTACCCATTTTTGAGACTTTACATGAGGCTGGTTTTAAAAGTTAACGGGCTAATTAATCAGCAGAGGAAATTTCAAAGCTGTATGGCATTTAGTCAGTGGCATTGATCTTGCTGGCAGCTTTTAGCTGGGTTTACTGTGAGAAAAGGGAACAGAAAACAAAGCTAAAGGATTTTAAAAACCTGCAATTTGGCCAGAAAAGTGCATGTAAGGCTGGGACCAAAGAAGCTGTGGTGGTAGGAGAGATTACAGGCACTAAAGAGATGATAAGTACTTTGTACAGACACAATAGGAAAGAAGACTTGAGGAGTCTCAGGAATTTGCAAGACCACACTCACTATAGGCTTAAAAGTGTAGAAAGAGGAATTCCTTAGAGAAGAAATCTATAGGCTTGAAAGTGTAGAAAGAGGAATTCCTTAGAGAAAACATCATAGGGTCACCCTGCTTGTATAGGGAGGCTAGCAAGCTGTTTCACCATGCTGAGCCATTCAGGAAATAAGGCCACTGCAGCCATGATTCCCTGGGCCTTAGGTACTCCATGAGTTGGCAGCAGACCTGAGAACCATCCAGATGGTGCTGGTTCTTCAGGAATTTAGGATACTATAAATTAAGGAGTTATGGAGGCTTCCACCAAGATTTCAAAGGAAGGCCTAGGAGGCCAGACAAAACTGTAGCAGGGTCAGAGTCCCTGCAGGCTTCCCCAGAGAGGGCAATGCGTGAACTGGTGAAGGTAAAGCCAAAGATGCATGGAAACCCCAGGAATTAAAATATACCAGTAATCTAGACTATCTACTGAGAAAAACTATTGGCTGTGGAGAGAGTCAGGCTAAAGGAGAGCACATGTACACCAGGACCAGCAAGGCCAAAATGGTAAGACTGCCCAGCCCTTTGGAAATAACACCTAACAGTCAAGAGTCCTAGATGCTGTACATAGAATTGCAAATCCTGTTTGCAAAGTTGAGTTTTGGTCTTATTTTGGCCCTGTCCCTTCTTCCTAAGCAACTATTCCTCCCTTTTGCAATGGGAATATTGATTCTATGTCACTGCAAATTGAATAGATGTAACTTGCTGTCTTTCTTTTTTTTTAATTTGTTCTTATTAGTTATACATGATAGTAGAATGTCTTTTGACATATTATACATATACAGAGTATAACTTCACATTCTTCTGGTTGTACATGATGTAGCATTATGTTGTTGGTAACCTGCTTTTGTTTTTTACAGAGACTCACGGCCAAAAGTTTGCCTTGGGGTTTCAGAAGAGACTTGCGACTTGGCCAATGCTATAACTCTTAAGACTATGGCACTCTTATTAGAGATGGACTAAATGCATTTTACAGGGTGAGATGGACATAAGTTTAGGGGGGCTAGGAGTGGAATACTGCGGTTTGAATGTGCCCAAAGCTCCTGTGAATGCAAAAATATTCAGAAGTGTAATGATTAGATTGTATGAGCTGTTACCTAATCAGTTCATCTTTGTTTGAATGAACTCTCTTGGTAGTAAACGCAGGCAGTTGGGGGGAGGCTGGAGAAGAAGGCGGGACCTGCCCTGGAAGAGTTCAATCTTTCCTACAGTCCCCTCTATCCTTTCCCTGCTTTCTGACCCCACTATGTGCTTCGCTTTCCTCTGCTGGGCCTTCCCTGTATGATGTGCTGCCTCTTCTTGGATTCAGAGGAGTCACCTATCTGTGAACTGTGATCACTGAAAACAGGAACTCCAAACAAAGTAGCCCTTCTCTAAATTGTTTTCGTTGGGTATTTTGGTCACAACGACACAAAAGATGACTATAACAATATTGATTTTTTTGTTTTGTTTTAAAGATTCAATTATTTATCTTTTAAAAAAATCTTATAAAAACTATCATATTGTATATATCCAAGTTTTCCTCTGGTATCATTTTTTCTTCACACTAAAGATATTACTCCTCCCTCCATTCCCCCCCTCCTTATTTGGTTCTGGGGTTTGAACTCAGGGTCTCATTCATACTATGCAAGAGTCCTTGTACCACTCAGCTACATCCCCAGCCCAAAAGTGGTTCTTCTGACCTGTTTTAAAGAGCAAGTGGGCTAGCAATAAATTTAGTTTCTAGTTACTTAGAAAATAGATAAACAAATACATTTATTTCACTTTTATTTTTGAAGAATTTATCTCCACATAAAAAATTTTTTTTCCAAATTTTCAGTATTTTCAATAGCTATCCTATAATATTCCAGATTATGTGGTTTTGATGAGGTGTCTGTGATAATTTTTATTCATATTTTTTAAAAAAAATTATTTTTTAGTTGTAGTTGGACACAATGCCTTTATTTATTTATTTTTATATGGTGCTGAGGATTGAACCCAGGGCCCCACACGTGCTAGGGGAGCGCTCTATCACTGAGCCACAACCCCAGCCCCGATAATTTTGATTTTTGTACCTCTGTTTGAAGAGTTTCCTCCTCTCACCCCAACTTTGCAGTTTTATTTTTATCATTAAATTTCAGCAAAGTGATTATGATATGCCTTGGTGTGGTTTTGTTTTTGTTTTTTATTCTATTTAGTGTCAAATGTGTTGTTCTGGTGATGTTATATTTTGAACCAAATATGAAAAATTGTCACAGAATATTTCTTTAAATATTTTTCCACCCCATTTCATTTCTGAAACTCTGACTATATCCATATTAGATGACTTAATATTATCAGTTTATCTTTGAGATTCTGTTTTGTCTCCTGCTCCCCTCATCCCCAACACACACTCTTTTATGTTCTTCAACTTGAAATATTTTGATAATGTCTGTTTATAAATTTACTTAATTTGTCTATATTTGTTTAATAAACTCTTTCAATAAATTTTTACTTGTAATTTTCACTTTTAAACATTTCATATCATTCTTTTTATAGTTCCTATTTCTCTTCTCATTGTCTTCATATTTTCATTTAAATCCTAGAACATATTTATCATGGCTATTTGAAAGTTTCTGTCCAAATTAAATCACCTCTTTCATTCCTAATTTGTTTCTCTTGATAGCTTTTTTTTTTTTTCTGATGGTCACATTTTTCTATATCTTTTGCATGTATGTTCACACTTAGTTGGTTTCTGGACATTTTAAATTTTACATTATGGAGTATCATGATTAAATTTTTTCCTTTAAAGAATTCTGTGATATTTTCCCTGCAGATAGTTTACATGACAAACATCTTGGTTTTCTGAAACCTGTTTTAAGTTTTGTTTGGATGAACTTAGAGTAGATTTAAATTTAATATTACATTACCCATATTATGAGATAGGACTTTTGTGGGGGTCCCTATTGAATGCTCAGACTGTGATGGCTCTTCTCTTGATTGGAAGTCCAACATCTCCCATTCTTGTGCAACTCTGCTGATTATTCAGTTCATAGGTATCCTATATAAATTATTTCCTTGGTGGCTGATTAAGGCTTTTTAACCTACTTCTAGTCAGGTTCTTTTAAGTCCCTGAGGCTTTGAACTTGGACTTTTTCTTTGGCCCACTCAATCCATTTTCAGCAAAAGTCCTTCTGGGTCAGCTTAGCAACCTATCTCCCCTGCTTAATACATGATTGATTTCCTTATCCTCAGCTCTTCATTTTTTATCATCTTAACCTGCCCTCAGAAAGAATCCTATTGAGTTTTCTAGTGGATTGTAGGAGCAGGATTTAGTACTATTTACCCAATTGCGGCCAGAAATAGAAATCCAACAACTTTAAAAAATGTATTCCTCCCTTCACTAGAAAGTACATTTCACAGCAAAAGATACTACTTTGGGGGGTCTGGGAATATACCTTAGTTGGTAGTGTGCTTGTCTCATATGCACAAGGCCCTGGTTCAATCCTCAGTAACTCTCACACACACACACACACACACACACACACACAAATCCACTTTTTTTTTTTAAAGAGAGAGTGAGAGAGGGAGAGAGAGAGAGAGAGAGAGAGAGAGAGAGAGAGAGAGAATTTTTAATATTTATTTTTCAGTATCCGGCGGACACAACATCTTTGTTTGTATGTGGTGTTGAGGATCGAACCCGGGCCGCACGCATGCCAGGCGAGCGTGCTACCGCTTGAGCCACATCCCCAGCCCCACAAATCCACTTTTAACATTACAGCTATGGTCCTTAAGATAAGTGTTTGATATACAGCATGGTCTCAATAAATTTTTGTTGGATGAATGACAACAAAAAATTCTAATCTGGAGGTAGATAGGTATACATGAAAGAAATTTCAATGAGTAGTATCTAATCAAATAGATGATTACATTTTATATGTTGCAAGAAGTGAGCAAAAGACAAGCTCCTGTCTGGTTCACTGCAGAGCATTTCCATTAAGGACAGAGTCTGCATAGCCATTTTATCCTCACAGGTTTTTCTTCTACTCTCTCTGATTAGTTGCATGACCATAGGAAAACTGACTTGTTGCTTGGCATTTATAAAGACTACATATTTTGTTACTTGAGAATATTTAATTTTGCTGTGGAGGATAAAAGAAGCAAATGGATGGACATGACTCATAAGATGAATTAATATAGATTTTAAGAAAGTATCTTTTGAGTCATATGCAGAAATTGTAAGATGTATAGATCGTAAGTCAGTAACCTCCAAAATATTAGATATAAAATAAGTGGAACATTTACGAGTTATGACATAATGAAGAAGAATTCTATGCATAGATAGAAAGAGATGAAAAACCACATGAACATTAAATAAACATAAGGTACAGATGAGGTCACCTCTGCTTTAAAAGCTATGCTGTTCCTAATTTAGATTTCCACTGCTGACAGCCATTCTGGCCCCGCACTTCTGCCCAAGGCATGTCCAGAGGAGGCACGACTTCTCTTAGGTCATTGATAATAATGCTGTGGTCAGGAGTGCCCTTGCGTCACTGAAATAGTGTAGCATGTGCTAATTTCAGGAAACTTCTGTCTCTGAATATCCATTGCTAGCCCTTGACTCTGATGTTTAACGCACTAGCTCATTGTGAAGGTAATGTGGCAGGGTGAGAGGCTAGGTGTGCAAGTAATGTAACACAGAATTCAAGGAGTCTTTCTCTCCCCCCTACTCTTTCCCCTGGCTTTTCACTGTAGATTTTAGATTTCCTTAACTCTCTCAATTTAATATCTTAGTTTGACCTGTGAGTCTTATTGCTCCATGACCAGAATAGGTCTCTTGGTAGAGCGGTTGGAGTTCACAGGACATTATGATGGTTTCCCACTCAGTATCATAATCTGTACCTTGTTGATAAGAACAAAGTGGCCAGGTATCAGGTTAGGTTAGTTTTGCAGCCTTGTGACAAAAGTACGGGATAAGAATGACTTAAAGTTTATTTGGCTCACAATTTTTGAGGTCTCAGTCATCCTTGGTCAGCCAGCTCTTCCTCTCTGGACCTGAGAGGACTGAGGGAAGACAGAACACCATAGAAGGAGGGTGTGGTGGAGGAAAGCACCTCAGTTCACAACAGCCAGAAAGAAGGGTAGGGGCCAGTCCAGGAATAAGAAAAACCATTCCAGAGAACAACCCTATTGACGAACTTTCTTCAATTTGGTCTCACCTGTCAGCAGCAGTCCTTCATCCATCAATGAATTAATCCACTATTGAGGTCAAAGCCCTTAAGGATCCAGTTGTATCACCTTTGAACATGGCTGCCTTGCCTGATACATGAGCTTTTGGGGGATATTCCTGATCCAAATCTTTAACATGGGTTGTTTTTAGCCAACAATTAAAAACACTTCCCAATGCTTCCTAACAGATTTCTTATATTTCACGGATAAAACTGCTCCCATAGTAGCCTGAAAATGAGGCTGGAAAAGTTTTTAGTTTCTTAGGTCTCTGTCATGGACTTCCACATTATATAAAGGGGACCAGACTTATGAACTGTGTTCATGTCAATTATTATGTCATGGTTGTTCAGAAGTGCTGTTATGGTTTGGATATGAGGTATCCCCCAAAAGCTCATGTGTGAGACAATACAAAGAGGTTCATAGGAGAAATGATTGGGTTGTGAGAGCATTAATCCAATCAGTGATTTAATCCCCCCCCCCCGTAGGGATTAACTGAGTGGTCACTGAAGTGGAAGGGTATGGATGGATGAGGTGGGAATTGGGGTGTAGCTTTGGGTATATATTTCTATCTGGTGAGTGGACTCTCCCTCTGCTTCTGGGTCACCATGTGAGCTGGTTCCCTCTGCCACACTCTGCCACTATTCTTCTGCCTCTCCTGAGCCCTTAGGAATGGAGCTCACTGCCTATGGACTAAAACCTCTGAAACCTTGAGCCCTCAAAGAAAATTTTTCTCCTCTACAAGTGTGCTGGTTGTGTCTTTTAGTCGCAGCAGTGAAAAAGCTGAGGAAAACAAGGACCTGTTGGTGTAGATAAGAAAGTTGCTATTGCCTGGGGGTTATCTTAAAATCATCACAAAATATTTATCAATCACTCGTGCCATTCTTAGAATCCAAGGTGACTGACAGATGCAAAATGGAGGCAGAGATGACAAGTTTTACATCTGAAGCCCAACTGCAGAATCAGTGTCTTTAGCAAAAGCAGTCTCTAAATGCCTCTTACAATCTTCTTGCATACATCTTCCATATTCAACCCCAGACCAGGGCCTGATCCTCCTCGACATCTCTTCAGCTTCTCTATTCCCTATGGCCTCCTATATCACATCATTGCTTTATTTTAAAATTATTATTATTATTTTGCCTTTTAAAAAATATTATTTGATTTTTAAATTGACAAACAAAAATAATATATGTATTTATAGTATATGCAATGTTATTTTGAAATATATATTCATTGTGTAATGGTCATATCAAGCTAATAAGTATATGTCTTTCCTCCTGTACTTTTCTGTTTTCTTTTCCCTTCACATTTTTGCTTTATGAAAGCACAATTTCTAATGTTTTTCAGGTTAGTTATACCATCATCAAACTTCATCACCAAAATCAAAGTCCATTGATTAGCACCATCTCCTAGCCACAGAACCCAGAACACAAAAGGGGGTCAGGATCTTCTTCATCCTGAGTTTTACAGAACTGGGCAGGGACTTCAACAATGCACACACATCCTACCTAAACTTTCAACCTTGAAGAACATTCTGAATATATACAGCCAGACAATGGAAAGCTGTTTTTTTCTGAGCATCTCTTTTCAATTTAATAGGTGGCACTCTGACCTAAAAGCCCTAGGCCCACATCATTCCTTCTTTGATGTGTAACACTTCAATTGATTCTAACAGGAGATGGGTCCCTGGGGGCAGAGAGCAATAAGGATGTCAGTTTGGGGATAAATTCAGTTAAAAGCTTTTCACTTTTTGAGGGGCACACTTACTTGGTCCTTGGAGTTAACATAGGCTATCATCTATAAAAATTACTAAAAACCTTTTGGGAAAGATCTACAAAATCTGTTCTTACTGGGAAAATTAATGTGAGCTAAATCTGTGATAAAATGAAAACTGGAAGAAAACATTTTCATGTTGATTCACAAATAGATTGTTTAAGAATGAATCCCCCTCTATGGTTCTTCCATATGTTGAAAGCTAGACATAGGGAACGTATACTCTATACTCTGTATTATGTTTTTTTATTAGTTGCTCAAGACAATACAATGATCTTGACATATCATATATTTGATTCAAATAGGGTATGGAATTCTCATTTTTCCACGTGTACAGATTGCAGGATCACATTGGTTATACATCCATGTGTATACATACAGCAAACCTAGTGTCATTAGTATTATGTTTTAGAATTCACCTTAAACAGTTTCTGTTTTTTATTATCGCAACTCAGTATTTTTTTTCAAACTACCAATAAGGCTTTTATCCACAGTGATATTTAGTTCATCAAGAGAGGCATATCTAATTTTTAAAAATCTTAGTTCAAGAACTCTTTAGTTAAAAGAATATGTAAATTGGCAAGAAATATTTCCAAAAGTCTAGATCCTTAGTATTTAGTTGAAAGGTTTGATAAACATGTCCTCTATTTCATTTCTATTTTGAAAGAATTCATACGCTTTAAAGAGCAAAATAAACATCTCAAAATCGTTTAAAAAATCAATTTTTCAGACAACCTATACTGAGCTTATAAGGATTTTACTTTGATAAAAGATATCAGAAGCAATCTTTTTAAAGATAACAGCTCATAATAGAACTTTTCTAGACTTCTAAGATATTTAGACTGTTTTGGCATTGGATAGTGTGAATATCTCTCTCATATTATTCACAAATACTAGAGAAATTATAGGTGATTCATATAGTACATTTTTCTCTTTTTTAAATTTGATTTTACCAAAAAGATATTTATAAATAATATTTATGATTCCTTGGAAAATTACCAATTCACATAAATTACAAAAGAAGGAAAGGAGAGAGTGAACACAAATAAGTGATTCTTATTTGAAAGGGTGGAGAATTTATCTTAAGCACATACCTTTGAATTTTGACAATCAGATTTCATAAACTAATAATTCCTAATTTGCATATTCTTGTGGGAATTTAATTCAATGGAATGTTTACCTAGGGCATTAAAATACTGATTTTGAGTAAGATGATAGGCAGTGAACAGGGAAGAACAACTTAAGTTTCTACAAAATTGTATCTGATTACACTGCAGGTACCCCCTGGTTCTGGAGAGTAGAGATTCAGTTCAGTTTCACTGTTAAAGGATTAGGTGCTTAAAAACTCTATTGAATAGGAGTTATAAGTGTGGACATCCTTGTCTTTTCCTGATTATAGAGAAAAAGCTTCTGATTTTTCTTCCATTCAGTCTGATGTTGACTTTGGGTTTTTCATATATAGCCTTTGTAATGTTGAGGTAAAGTCCTTCTATCTCTAGTTTCTCCAGAATTCTAAACATGACTGGCTGCTGGATTTTGTAAAAGGTCTTTTCTGCATCTATTGAATGATCATATGATTCTTGTCCTTAATTCTGTTTATGTGGTGAATTACATTTATTGATTATGTATGTTGAAACAACCTTGCATCCCTGAGACGACAACCCTTTGATCGTGGTGTATTATCTTCTTGATATGTTTTTGAATGCAGTTCGCTTCACTCCAGTCGGAGTAGCAATGATCAAGAATACAGATAGTAATAAATACTGATGAGCATGTGGGGGGAAAACTCATTCGTTGATGATGTTACTGAAAATTAATACAACGGCTCTGTTAAGCAGTATGGCAATTCCTAAAAATAACCAAGAATGGAACTATCATGTTACCAGCTATTCTACCCCAGCTATTCCACTCCTTGGTATTTACCCCAAAGTACTAAAATCAGCACACTACAGTGAAACAGCCACTTCAATGTCTATAGCAGCACAATTCACGAGAGCCAGCCAAGTTGTGGAATCACCCCAGATGCTGGGCAGGCAATGGAATTCAGCCCACAGGATCCAGGCAGGCTTCCCAGCTTGGTGGCAGGTAACAGAAGGGAGGCAGGGAGGGTAGGAGAAAGGGAAGGGAGCACCAAAATTTCATTTACTCCAAAGGCCAAGAAATTACTTTTCCTCCCAGTGTCACTAGGTGCCAATTTAAAATGTTATTTTTATATCATCAGTAAATTGGAAATAGCTGGAATTTTTTGTTAGATCTGTTTATAGATTTTAATGCACAATGCCTGGTTTATTCATGACATTTTTAGACATTACCCTGTAATTAACAAGGTAGGGCAAGAATGAAAAAAAATCATTCTTTTTAAAATTTTCTCCTTCCCTTCCTCTTTCTCCCTTTTTCTCTCAGTGAAGGCTATTGCAATGCCATGTGAAAATCAAATTTTTCAGGTATTTTTAAAAAATAAAGGTAGGTTGATGATATAAAGGATATGAAAACACCAAGAAAAGAAAACAGGAATGCTTATAAACTCCTCTAACAGCCTAGAATCTTAGAGTGATTTCTCCTTTTAAATAAAACAAATTGCTATATTTTACTTTTCAAACCCATCTTACATCAAGAAGTTTAAAAAGTCACATTATCGGGAGGTTAAAAAAAAAAAAGCTACATTCCAGATGTAGTGTATATATTTCAGCTAAACAAACTAAAAATAGTCCCACTAAGAATGACTTCCATATTGAAAAGCATTAATAATCCGACTGAGAACAGTCTTTTGGTCTGGAAATTCTTGCTTTTTTCATCTAAATCTAGCCAGACAAAGAGACCCTGGATTAATACCTAAATCTGCATAATTATGAACTAAACTTGACAGTACCCTGTTCACCTTCACAGAGATTTTAAGATGACCTCATTTTGGAATGGAGGGGGCAGGACTCTTCTCCTGCACCTCTCCTGCTATGACTCATGCTTTCAATGTATTCATGAGATGATTTGTAAGCCCCGGAATGTATGCATGCAAGGATTTAAGCCTTTCAGTATTTTGCATTTTCTTGTCTTCAAAATAGCCTTCTCTCCTTCAGAATCATGGGGACTGGAGACATTCTCCTCTGCCCTGCAAAGGAGTGCTTCAGACTGGCATGGAGAGAGGGAAGCAGGCCTGCTCTCTCAGGACTTGAGAGGACAGGAAGGGGCTGTACAGCAAGCAAGGTCAGAACTGTTCAGAATTCAGCCTGGCCCAGAGCCATAGGATGGCCACATTTTTTGTGCTGTACTCTCCACCTTCTGGTGTGGAGTTGGGAGATGATGTGGGCCTGGGTTTCCTAACCTGCCAAGGCAGGCTGCTGGGCTTACGGGATGAGAGTCCTGGCTATTCTAGTGCCTCAAACACTTTGATACCTAATGATACATTCCTGGGGTTCCAGAGACTACTGCTAACATTTATAAAGGCCACTGGGACCCCAGAGATTCTTGCTCCTTGGCCACAGAAGAGCTCTATATGACTAGGCCATAGAAGAGCCCAATTTTGAAATCAGGTAGAAATTACCATGACATTAGAAACTCCAGTTAGATGTGCTAAAGACACCATTCACTATTGGCAGGAACATGTGACAGAAAGATTCAAACTCTCTGATTTAAAAGGTGGGAAAATTTGACCGCAAGACCAGATGCACCCATCGCCTCGATTTCCAAGGCATGCGTTTCGTTTGATGTGAACATTAATGTCGACTGTGCTTCTCAGTATTTTTTTTTTCTTTCTGAAGAATAGTCACTGAATTCATATGTTATAAAAGTTAAGGCTTTATGCTGCATTCCTGTGAAAGAGCTACAGGAGAACAAGGTGGGGGAAGATAAAAGTATGCCCACCATTGTTCCTTGGCGGTGTAGGTAAGACAACCTTGTGAACAAGGCATCCTTGCTTGTTCTCTGGAGAACCATGAGCTGAGAAAGAGCTTTTGATCCCAGAAGTACTAGGACCACAGCTGGTCCTCAACCCAGGAACCCAGTGTAAAAACTCTACAGTTGGAGGAAGGTCTCAGAGAAGCATTTCCAAGCCTGGGCATCACAGTGCACTGGACTTGTGCCTGGGTATAACCATGGTCTGGGCACTGACCTTGGCTACACTGGTATTCTTTCTCAGAGAGAGTACAGTCTGGGATAGTGATCACATGGCACACTCTCTGCTGGAGCAGGGAATGGAGTGGGGACATGTGTCCTTACTGTGGACACTCTATTTCCCGGTGGGCATTTGGGTTTTTGTTTTGTTTATTATCTCCACAATTGTGTGTGACTTTTCATGCATTTCTGAAAGTAATTAGTTAATCATTTATAGAAGGCTATCATGTCCATGTTCAAAAGGACTCTCATTTTCGGTTTTGAGCTATTTTTGCTGAATTTTCAAATTATGATTGAAAGCTTTGTGAAATCATGTAGAATTCTCTTCCTCTTATTCTAAATATTTATAATGTATGCAACAGAATGCATGCTTCAGGAATGATGATTTCGAGAAGCTTTGAAATGAATGAATGAATTATGAATGAATCTATTGGAGTTTAAAGAAACAAACAAAACCCCCCAAACAACAACTGAATCTTTCTTTGGGGTGTGTTTTGCACACCTGGATTCATTTCTTTTGAAGTATCTTGATATAAACTCTAGATGACTGAGGCCAGATGTTTGTTGTAAATTTGGATGATTTAAACTTCAAAGTTGGTAACAATTAAAATCCCTATCACCACAATTTTACAGAAAAAGTTTTCTTACATCCTGGGAAAAAGTAAAAAGATGTTAAATGTAAAATCAAGATGCCCCAAGAAATCAGAGAGAAAGTCAGAATTAGAAATTTCCAGATTCTCATGGCAATGCATATTTAAGTATTTTCTGATTGCATAAGTGACACATTTTTTTGTAATAAATAAAATATATAGAAAAAATGAAAAATAAAACATGTAATTCAGCCATATTATATGCCTCCAGAAAAGGAATTACTTATCTTTTTAAGTATATCTATCTTTTTCACAAATAAAAGATCTAGCTAATGCTGATATACTGTCAAAATTATAAGTATATGAAGTAATTCGACTATAGGTATATATTTTAAAACATTATGTTGTACATACAAACATATATAGATTTATTTCTCAACTAAAAAAAACAAATTAAAAAAATTATCTTAGACATTGTTAAGAAAATAGGAAAAAAAAAATAAAATAAAATGTCCCATATAGAAATAATTACTTTTTAGATGTTCTTTATATGCTTTCTTTTTATTTGCATGGACCAGGGATTGGCACACACAGTTAAAAATCACATAATAAACCAGGCTTTACAGACAGATTTTCTCTGTCACAACTTATGTTCTCTGCCTTTGCTTTTTAAAAGTTGATAACACACAACAAGTGGGTGCAACCCAGCTCCAGTAAAACTTTGTTCGCAAAAGAAAATAAGTATTTGGGTTTTGGGGTGTAGTTTGCAAACCCCTGCCAGAATAGACAGTACATTTGTAGATCATGTTGTAGGCACTCTTTGTAAGCAATTTCTTCTGCTCCCTTCCAACTTTCTTGTGATTAGTTCAGGTCATAAAGTATATTTCTAAAATGTGCATGTGGATGGATTCAAAGTACTGTGTTTATATGCATATATCATGATTTATATTTTAAAATTCTACATTGTTTGACTTTATGGTTTAAACTCTTTAATATATAACTCGGATGAAAATTGTGTATAATCCTGTGTGTATGTTTCTGATTTCTTAAATGTAGAATAAATTTATAGAAATCAAATGTGTCAAATGGAATAAACATGTCTTAAAGCTTTTGAAATAAAGCAATTGCCAAATTGCCCAATAGAAAGTTAACATCCTGCCAAAAGTATATGAGAGTAGCTATTTCCCCATACATTAACTATTTCCTGAGTCCAAAATCATTTAATTCCTTGTTTAGTTTGTATTTCCCCACCAGTAAAATTCATTTTCTCACATGTCTATAAGCTATTATATTTCTTTTTCTGTGGATTTCCTGTATCTCATTATTGTTCTTATTAGTAGGGTTCATTCTTTCCTATTGATTGGGAGAAGTTCTTGTACAATTAAACAAGTCCTTTGTCATGCATGTTATAAACTTCCCAGTGATTTGTTCCTGTTTCTTTTTATATATTTAATTTTTAATTCAAAGAACTTATTTTAAAATAATTCAGTAAATAATATTTTAAATTTGCATTTTTATTCATTAAAACAAATTCCTTGTTTACTGTATCTTCAAGGTTATATTAACCTTTTCTTTGTGTGTGTGTGTGTGTGTGTGTGTGTGTGTGTGTGTGGTGCTGGGGATTGAACCCAGGGCCTTGTGCATGTGAGGCAAACATTCTTCCAATTAAGCTGTATCCCAGCTCTTAACCTTTTATTAAAAACAGCTTATACTAATGTATTTGGAGTTTATAATAAACTAGGGGTCAATTGCATGTACTTAGTTTCAGATATCTAATTGTTTAAGAAGTGTTTCATGTGGAATACCACCTGGGTAACATACTCAATTTATACATATACTTGGATATATTCTGTATATTTCTCTTTTACACTGTTGCACTAAACTTGGTGCAACAGTAGCAATAGATTGACCGGCACCAACAAATTTCAGTTAAAATAATGTTACATTTGTACAATTAATAAGTGTACAATTAATGTACAGAGGTGTAGATCCCTCCTTTTTAATTTTATTTTGTGGAATTATCTAAATTTGTGTTATGGATGAACTTTAAAATTATTTTTAAGCTCTTGTCCAGTATATTTGAACTGTGCTAACCTTATAAATTGATTAAGGGAGATTACTACCTTTAAATTTCTTTACACTCAGCATTATGATATCTCTATTTGCTCAAGTCTTTATATATATATATATATATATATATATATATATATATATAAAATATTTTATTATGTATATAATATGTTTATTATGTATATAATATAGTTGTTATGTATATTATATATATATATATATATATATATATATATATATATATATATATGGAATTGGTTTCTTCATTTGATTGTGCACATTTATTCCAAGTATGTTTTAGTTCCTCATTGTCATGATGAATTGGGCTTTTCTCATTATGAATGTTATGAAGAATTACACATTTCTAATTTGAGTACCTTCCCCTCCACACACTTACTGATCCCAGCCTGAAGCCTAAAGGTAATTCTAAACCAGTATACCCAGCTAGTACCTGTGTTTCACTGATTGTTCCACCTCTCTTCTCATGCCAGCCATGCTCACTGCCTTCATATAATTTCTGTTGCCTGGACAACTATATATCCTTCCATGGGTATTATTCCGTGGCACCAAAATAATTTCACTTTAGCCTCCAATTTATTAATGGGTGACTTTTCCTGAAATTTAAATATTATAACGTTTCTCTTCAAACTCTCAAATGCCTCTCTATCAACTGTTACCAAATGTTTAGGCAGAAAGCCCAACAATCAGACATTGTCTTCTTTGTCTTTCACCCATTGCCACCATCCATTAAGCTCAAGTCTGCCAGAGAGATTGAAGTTTTGTGTAGACACCAGTAGTGAGACCTCTAGGTTTGTTATGTTGAATTGGGCTTTTCTGTTTCCTCTGGGGACTGTTTTCTCTGCCAGAATGTCATCCTCATCTCCCCTGTCCACTTGGAAAACACCCACTTTCTCACATTGAAGACTCAGAACAAGACTTTTGTAATTGACCTCCTTATTCCAAGCCTGACCATCACCTCCTACCTTTCTGGCTCCTACATGCCTGTGCATATTTCTGTGATATCCCCTGTAACATGTACTGCACACATTTACTTACATATCTCTTGTCCCTTTCTAGACTAAACAACAAAGTAATCAATATCACTGATGCAAGCAGACAATGTCCACATTTTAATGGCTTAACCCAGTGAAGGTCTGTCATCTCCTGGGCCAGGACTTGTATACGCTGTGAATTATCTGTTGGTACAGCAAATTGTGGTAGTGCTGGCATATCTTCGCTGATGGTGTCACCAGTGATACAATTTTTCCAAAGGATCCGTCAATTGGCTTGATGTCGTGGCATTTCTGTATCCTCCTCCCTTCTGCTAGTCATGGTCTAAAATTTGGGGGCCAACAGAGGTGAGGCAAAGAACCTCACCCCCACACTGGTGCAAAGGCCAAATTTGGGGGCCAACAGAGGTGAGGCAAAGAACCTCACCCCCACACTGGTGCAAAGGCCAAATTTGGGGGCCAACAGAGGTGAGGCAAAGAACCTCACCCCCCACTGGTACATAGGCCTATCCACAAGTATGGCTGTATGCTGGACCGGTAGTCAGTGATGGTTATGATCCAATTGCAGTGGTACCAAGACAGGAGGCTGACGCCTAGAGGTCAGCTCATCCGATGACGGGTGAGAACCATATGTTGTATTGGACAACCTAACAGGCACGGTCCCTAAGCCACATTGCTTGTTGCTTAATTAAACAGAAGGGGAGAGATGCTGAGAGCCATAGCCAAGTAGGAAGGACGCATGGCATTTTTGGTTGAAAGGTGATGCCAGCAAGCCTTTGAGATGATATGATTATGTTAAGATCTGCATTCAATTGGATATTAGACCCCTGCTGTATGCCTCGGCCTGCTACTTTGGAGCTCTAGCAGGACCCCCGGAGAGTTCCCATTGGTTTTGGAAGTACGGTAGGAAGGATTTCCGGAGGAGGGATTGGCCTGTTGGTGTAATGTGGCCCGGGAGAACGCCGTGTGTGTGGTTCGGCATATTTCCCGGGAGCGTGCGTGGCATTGGCGGGAGTTTCAGAAATAAAGTTTGTTCCTGCTTGAGTGGCTCATGATTTTGTGCCCAGCCAGACTGCGGCAAAGAAACACAAACCTAGTCTTGTCAATGGTCTGCCCCAAACCCCTTGTGGACTCCATATTGCTGCAAGTATGGATCCTACTGTAGAATGAAATGTCCTGTCTTGGCTTTACTTTTTGCTACTCCCTCTGGACTAGATACTGTCATGACATCTTGTGTCTGTCACGCTATTCATCACAGTGTGTAGTTATCCAATTAATAGTGTAGCTACTGAGCTCTAATTTCATATATCGCAACATATGCTAGAAATTTGGGGTTCAATTCAATGTAAACATTTTGGAAGCAGCTCTCTTTCCTGTGCCATAAAATTTCTTCTCTTCTTCCTTCTCTTCTTCTTACTTCCTTTTTCTTGACAGAAACTAAGAAGAGAGAGTAGTGGGATATACTGTGATCCCCACTGGGTGGTCTCAAGTCCACAATTGTTTCCTTCCTCTACTCTTCATTCTAGGTTTCTCTCTCCCCCAGCAAGTACTTACCTCTGTTGACTTAAGTAGCTTTCCTGGGGGTCTGATTCAGAACCTCACCTTTGAGTCTCTGGTCACCAGGGACCATGATTACAGGTAGGGGAATAGATGACCAGGGAATATCCCCCTGTGTCACACAGTACCGACCATATGTTTTTCCCTCTTTGCCCCTTCTGGCTCATGGGTACAAGGAGCCAAATGTCAGATGGTGGTCATGGTTGAAAGTACACTAGGATGCTTTCTGTGTCCCATGATGGGAACTAGGACCTGTAAAGCTGCAGAGTCCACAGTTGTAGGGACAGGGAGCATAAATTCCCCAAGTGTATCACTGGGAATGATCAGACCCAATGGAGACAGCATCAATGATGGCTGTTGACTTGAGCTACGTTCTGCACCCTAAAAGATCTCTCACTTTCCTCATACGGTGCTATCTCTGAGCCCATGCTCCAGTTTTACCTTCTTTCATTACTATCAGGAAAGCAATTCCTAGGGATGGAGGATTGCTTGACTATTTGGGAGCATTTGTTATAAAACTGGTTCCCTAATCCAAGATGATAGTAGGTGGTTACCACAATTAGTGAATCAACACTTTAAAAACACTCAGCTGAGATTCCAGGGGGCAGGAACTACAAACCCAAACCTGGAACTGGTAATACGACCTGTCAGAAATTAATTGCTTCCTCTTCAGGAGTGAATGTGAGTCCATGCAGTGTCATCTACTTTCCCCAAATGACTTTTTGTTTGTTTAGAGAGGGCAATATATTGGGGTATTGTTTTAGTCAAGCTTTTTTTATTGCCATGATCAAATGATCTGAAGAAAACAATTTTAGAGGAGGGAAAGTTTATTTGGGGGCTCATTGTTTCAGAAACCTCAGTCCATTCAGGGCCTCTCTGTTGCTCTGGGCTTGAAAGGAGACTGAACATCATGTAGCAGAGAAAGACAACTAGGAACATGGCACCAGAAAGCAGAGAGACTCCACTTGCCAAGGACAAAATATATACCCCCAAAGGCACAACTCCAATGACATATCTCCTCCAGCCATACCCTACCTGCCTACTACTTACCACTCAGTAAATCCCTATCCAGGAATTAATTTACTTATTTGGTTGGGGCTCTCATAACCCAATCATTTTACCTCTAAACCTTCTTGCAAGGTCTCTCACATGAGCTTTTGCAGGACACCAAACATTTAAAACTTAATAGGTATTATGCATTCCATCCTTATGAACTGCTATGGGGCTCACCTAATTTTCTGATCAGGGTCAGACCAAGCTCATGATGGATAGTTTTCACCATGTGGTCACTTGACTTATAATCAGAAGCTCTGTCTCCACCATAACCCAACTGAATGTGTATAATTACATTTTACAGATACAGATGGTATGGTTTAACTCTAGAACCCTAGGCAATCTTTATCGTGATTTTTATTTTTGGACTTGCCATAAACCACACAAGCATCTTTTCTTATCACATGTATTTCGAGTAGCTGAGGTTTTCCAGGTCACATGATTCAAATATAGGGGTCTTTTTAACCACCGCCTAGACATGTTATAGTGAGTTTTCCTACACAGGGTCCCATGTGACAACCTTTCATAGCACTTGGTGCATGATCTAGAGCAATATTTCCAGGTGGGGTGTAAATACCAAAGAAGCTTATTAGATATTGTGTTTTGTTCTTTGAAGTGGGAGGTGTAAGATGAGATGTTTTTCTTTTATTTGAGAGGGGATGTTCTGGTAAACACGGACCACTAAATATTCAAAATACATGACACGGCAAACATCATTGTCTCATCTCCCACATGTTTTACAAAGTCCCACAGCAAACTTGCTACTTCATACTCCCTGCAACTAATAAGTATAAAGTCATTTATATAATTGACAAGTATAATGATCTTTAGGATATTGACTTAGTCAGCTTCATTTTCACTGTGACAAAAAGACTAGACAAGAACAATGTAGAGAAGGAAATTTTCAATTTTTTTTTTATAAGTTTTTTTCTTAAGAGAGAGAGAGAATTTTACTATTTATTTTTTTAGTTTTCGGCAGACACAACATCTTTGTTTGTATGTGGTGCTGAGGATCGAACCCGGGCCGCACGCATGCCAGGCGAGCGCGCTACCGCTTGAGCCACATCCCCAGCCCCAGGAAATTTTCAATTTAGCTCTTGGTTTCAGAGTTTCAATCCATGGTTGAATAACTCCATAGCTCTGGGTCAAGGGAGAGGCATATCATGATGGCAGAGGGCTTGGTGGAGGAAAGCAGCTCAGGACAGAACAGCTAGGAAGCAGAGAGAGCTCTGCTCACCAGGAACAACATACAGATCCTGAAGACATACCCCCAGCAACCTGCATTCTCCAGCCACACCCTATCTGCCTACAAAATCCACTGATTAGGTCACAGCTGTCAAAATCTAATCATTTCAATGAGGAATATTCTTGCATTGTCTCACACATGAACTTTTAGGGGTTACATCATATCTAAACCATAACAGATGTTCAGGTGCTCCAAAACTCTAATAGAAAAAAAGAAGTAAGAGAGTTAAATATAGTCCTGGCCTACATACACAATCTTTCTTTATTAAAGAGAAATATTAAACACAAAAATTGGGATGGTGTAGATTCTTAGGTGGACTGAAAAAGATACAATTGGAGGATTGGACACATAGCCTCACATGTACTGTGGTCTTTTATTCCATTTGCCCCGTTCTGGGAATATACCTGTTCCTTACATTATTTCTTAAGCTTTGCAGGAAGTACGAAGTATGTGATAAGAAAAAATTTTAGACATTAAAAAATAAAAATAATTAGGAAGTTGAGAAGTAAGAGACAGAAGGGTAATTAGAAGAAGCTGTCTCTAAGAAGAGACAAGAAGACTCTTTATGATGGAAAGAACTTGACCAAGAAAAAAATCATGGAGAGGACATATCAAGACTATATCAAGGCTTAGGAGTGATACAAAAGCCCTATCTGAATCAAGAAAATGCTTAGTACTGAGCTTAGATGTAGATCAGTGTAGAGTGCTCACCAAATACACAAGGCCTGGTGAAAAAGGCAAAGTGAAAAACAGGTACAGATAGATCTGACTTTGTCCATGTGAAAGACAGGAGGTTGAGTAATGGGATTCATGCCCAGTCTCTTCCATTTCTAAGATCAAGATGATCTTTTGAAAGACGTGGAGCGGTAAGGATTGTAGAGGGCATGAAGGTTAAAGTGTTAGTGTCTAGTGAAGACATAGGAAAGATCATGCAAAGAACATTGAGCTTACTTAGGAGTCCAGGGGACTTTCAAGGCCATGGCCAAGGAATGTGTCTCTGATAGCATTCAGGACTCAAAGGTGATAATTATGAGAAAAGCAGTGATTGGTTGGGTTCAAGTTTGGGAGAGCTCAGGGCAGGGGTGGTGGAAAAACAAGGGAGAGGGGGATTGAGAGTGTAGCAACCTAGGGTGTGGAACGGCAGATCAACGGAGAAGAAGGAGGATCCTAGGGATGTTATTTATTGAGGTGAAAAGAGAGAAGAGGAACAGATCAAGGCCCGGGTAGAAGAGTCATGATCAATAATGAGAACAGAAAGCCTGGCCCATACTGGCCATCAGGTGGCACCATTAGCCCAGTGTGGACAGCAGGCCTCTTGTTGACTGGTAGGCACAGTGAGGGCAGGGCCTCCTGCTCCTGTGTCCCCAAGCCAGGAAACCACCAGTTGTTGTCTACAAAGAAAGCCAGGTACATGGAGGAAAATAGATGATTGTATTCAGTGACTAGTGTATTGTTCTCTAAGATATCAGGTGGAGCAATTTGGGAAATAAACGAAAGGAGTGAACATGAGAAAGGATGGGTAAGTGGAGTGTGAGAATACCACACCATTGGAGTTGTGCACGTGAGGTGACTTTGTTATGTCTTTTGGACCTTGAGCTATTTTTTCGAAAAGTGGCCAAGCATCTCCCTGTGAAGAGTAGCACCTAGAATATACCTGACATCACTAGGCTGCACTGATGTGATGTTCTTGCTAATAGGAATCAATTGCTTAAATTGTTTTTAGGTATGAAGATTTTTTTATGTTCATTCCAGAGTTTTGTAAAGAAAACTTTTTTTTCAGGGTGACAGTTATAGGCCCAGTGTGCCTGGAATGATGTTCTAGTCATTGTAGGCATGGGACCTCCACTTCTTGGTGTACCCAGGATAAACTTGGGTGTATAGAATTCCCAACTACCCTTATCAAATGCAGTGTTAATCAGTAGATTTAGCCTTGTAATGCACATAAAGGAAGCCTGAACAGTTAGTGGGTATTTAATTCAGAAGAAATCAAAACCACAGACAATATAATGTAACTAAATATTCATTGTATGGCCTTTAAACTTATTCTGTTTCTCCTAAACATCTTAAAAGCAGTTGAATTTTTTTTCTAATTTGCTGATTTATTACAAATTATATATATAATTTATTATATATATATAATAAATATATATATAATATATATAAATATAAATATATTATATATATATAATAAATATAACATATATATATATGTTATTATTTTTTGCCCCAACAAACTTGGAACATTTTCTGTGTTCAGAGCACTGTGCCAGGGACTGTAAAGGAAATATCCACTAATGTGATTCTGTCTTCAGTAGCTTAAGGGTTTAAAGAAAAGTAAGATATATACACAAAATCTATATAACAAGTCAGAGTGCAATAAAGGATTTATGAATGCTATCAACCTAAATTCTCCTTCCAAACTTAAACGATAATACTCAGAGGAGTTAATACAGCACTCTCATATGTTCCTGATGAAATTTCAAATGGTGTGTACTTTGGGGAAGAATTAATGTGGCAAGCTATACCAAGGGTAGTGGAAGTGCTTCCCTGTCCAACACTGTTCTGTGGGTCAAATGTGAGGGCTTGGGACCTGCTGGAATGGATCCTGGAAGAAACCAGGCAGAATCAGAGCTATAGGCCATAGGGAAATAATATTCTGGAGAGAAATTGTCAAAATCCTGCAAAGCATGGAGAGAAATGTGGAACAGCCTGTTTGGTGAAATGTTAATGGAGGAATTTGGGTGACACAGACAACTGTATTCACTGTAAAGTCTTTACATTTCATTTCATTTATTTGTTTGTTTGTTTTTCCAGCACTGAGAATTGAAGCCAGTGACATTTAACTACTGAGCTACATTCCCCAGGCCTTTTTTATTTTTTTCCTTTGATACAGGATCTTGATAAACTGCCTAGGCTGGTATCAAATGTTTGATCCTCTTACCTCAACCTTTCAAATACCTGAAATTACAGGAATGTACCACCACACCTAGATTCACTGTGAAATATTTTGGCATTGCCATGTTTTGTGTATGCTCTATGGTATCTTTCACAGTGAGATGATTGATCATTTTCCAGTTTAGTGGAAGACACATCAAAGTCACTTCACTCGGCAACTCCAATGGTGTGACTTTCTCACACTACATTTTACTCATCCTTTGTCATGGTCATCGCCTGCATCTATTTTTTTTAATTTTAAAATTTGTTTAATTAGTTATGTATGACATTAGAATCCATTTATACACTTTGATGTATTGTACATAGATGGACTGTAATTTCTCATTTTTCTGAGTGTACATGTTGGAGAATCACATTGGTCATGTAGTCACAATATACATAAAGTAATAATGTCTGTTTCGTTCTACTGTCCTTCCTCTCCTCTCATGCCCTCCCCTTCCCTCTATTCATTTTCTTTTTACCTAATCTAAAGTAACTCTATTCTTCCTCTTTAATGCCTCACCCACCTTATTGTGAATTAGCACCCACATATTAAGAGAAAACTTTTGACTTTTGTTTTTGGGGGATTGGCTTATTTCGCTTAGCATGTTATTCTCCAACTCCATCCATTTACTGGCAAATGCCATAATTTCATTTTTCTTTATAGCTGAGTAATATTCCATTGAATATATATACCACATTTTCTTTATCTATTCATCTACATTGGTTCCATAGTTTAGCTATTGTGAACTGAGCTGCCATAAACATTGACATGGCTGCATTTCTGTAGTACACTGATTTTAAGTCCTTTGAGTATAAAGCAAGGAGGCATAGATGGGTCAAATGGTGATTCCATTCCCAGTTTTCTAAGGAATCTCCATACTGCTTTCCAGAGTGGTTGCACCAATTTGCAATCCCACCAGCAATGTATGAGTGTGCCTTTTCCTCCACATCCTCACCAATATTTATTATTGCCTTTATTCTTGATGATTGCTATTCTGACTGGAGTGAGATGAAATCTTAGTGTTGTTTTAATTGGCATTTCTCTAATTTCCAGAGATATTGAACACTTTTTCATATATTTGTTGATCGACTGTATTTCTTCTTCTGTGAAATATCTATTCAGTTCCTTAGACCATTTATTGGTTGGGTTATTTGTTTTTTTAGTGTTAAGTTTTTTGAGTTCTTTATGTATCCTAGAGTAATGCTTTATTGGAGGTGCATGTGGTAAAGGTTTTCTCCCAATCTGCTGGCTCTCTTTCCATGTTATTAATTGTTGCCTTTGCTGAGAAGATTTTTAATTCGAATACATCCCATTTATTGATCCTTGATTTTACTTCTTGCGCTTTAGGAGTCTTGTTAAGGAAGTCAGATACTAGAGTGACATGGTGAGGATTTGGGCCTACTTTTACTTCTTTTAGGCACAGGATCTCTGTTCTAGTGCCTAAGTATTTGATCCACTTTGAGTTGAGTTTTGTGCAGGGTGAGAGAGAGAGGTTTAATTTCATTTTTGCTGCATATGAATTTCCAGTTTTGCCAGCACCATTTGTTGAATAGGCTATCTTTTCTCTACTGAATGTTTTTGGTACCTTTGTCTAGGATGACATAATCATATTTATGTGGGTTTGTCTCTCTATTTTCTATTCTATATCATAGGTCAATATATCTGTTTTGGTGTCATTACCATGGCATTTTTGTTATTATAGCTCCATAGGATAGTTTAAAGTCTGGTATTGTAATGCCTCCTATTTCACTTTTCTTGCTAAGGATTGTTTTGGCTAGTCTGGGTCTCTTATTTTTCCAAATAAATTTCATGTTTGCCTTCTCTATTCCTGTAAAGAATGTCATTGGGATTGTAACTGGAATTGCATTAAACACATATAACACTTTGGTAGTATGACCATTTTGACAATATTAATTCTGCCTATCCACGAGCATGGGAGATCTTTCTACCTTCTGAGGTTTTCCTCAATATCTTTCTTTAGTGTTCTGTAGTTTTCATTGTAGAGGTCTTTCACCTCTTTTGCTAATTTGACTCCTAGCTATTTTATTTTATTTGAGGCTATTGTGAATGGGGTAGTTTTTTCTAATTTCTCTTTCAGTGGATTCATCTCTGATATATAGGAATGCATTTGATTTTTGTGTTTTGATTTTATATCCTGATACTTTGCTGAATTCATTTATTAGTTCTATAAGTTTTCTAGGTGAATTTTTTGGATCTTCTAGATATAGAATCATGTCATCAGCAAATAGTGATAATTTGAGTTCTTCTTTACCTATTTGTTTTCGTTTAATGTCTTTCTTCTCTCTAATTCCTCTGACTAGAGTTTCAAAAATGATGTAGAATAGAAGTGGTAAAAAAAGGACATCCTTTTTCCAGTTTTTAGAGGAAATGCTTTCAGTTTATCTCCATTTACAATTATTCTGGCCTTGGGCTTAGCATAGATAGCTTTTAAAATGTTGAGCTATGTTCCTACTATCCCTAGTTTTCCTAGTGTTTTGAACATGAAGGTGTGCTACCTTCTGTCAAATGTTTTCTTCTGCATCTATTGAGATGATCATATGATTTTTGTTTTTAAGTCTATTAATATGATGAATTATGTTTATTGATTTCCTTATATTGAACCAACCCTGTATCCCTCGGATAAACCCAACTTGATCGTGGTACACTATTTTTTTAATATGTTTTTGTATGTGATTTGCCAGAATTTTATTGAGAATTTTTCATCTATGTTCATCAGGGATATTGGTCTGAAGTTTTCTTTCCTTGATGTGTCTTTGTCTGGTTTTGATATCAGGGTGATATTAACCTCATAGAATGAGTTTGGAAGGGTTCCCTCCTTTTCTATTTCATGAAATACCTTGAAGATTATTAGTGTTAATTCTTTGAAAGTCTTGTAGAACTCACCTGAGAATCCATCTGATCCTGGGCTTTTTTTTGGTTGGTAGGCTTTTGATGACATTTTCTATTTCATAACTTTCATATGATCTATTTAAATCATGTATGACCTCCTCATTCAGTTTGGTCAGGTCATATGGCTCAAGAAAATTGTCAATGTCCTTTATATTTTCTATTTGATTGGAGTGTAAATTTTTAAAATAGTTTCTAATTATCTTCTGTATTTCAAACATGTCCATTGTGATCTTTCCCTCTTCATTTTGTATTTTAGTAATTTGAGTTTTCTCTTTGATCCCATGTCCAGGGATTTATCTATTTTATTCATTTAAAAAAAAAAAACAACTTTTTGTTATGTAAACTTTTTCAATTGTTTATTTTGTTTGGATTTCATTGATTTCAGCTCTGATTTTAATTATTTTCTGTCTTCTACTGCTTTTAGTGTTGATTTGTTCTTTATCTAGGGCTTTGAGATGTAGTTTTAGGTCATTTATTCGTTGACTTTTTATGCTTTTAATGAATGAGCTCAGTGTAATAAACTTTCCTCTTAGTACTGCCTTCATAGTGTCCCAGAGATTTTGATATATTTTGATCAATGTTCTCAATTCCTGCATCTTATTTTCCCAAATTGTTCCACCTCTGCTGTTTTGCTTTGCAGTAAACTGGTCATTGAATATAATTCCTATAATCTTCTGTGTTCCTGTCTTTTTTAGCCAGCTTTTTTGCTGCTGTGATCAAAAGACCTAATGAGAACAATTTCAAAGGAGAAAAATTTGACTTTAGACTCCCAGTTTCAAAGGTCTCAGTCCATAGATGGCCAACTTCCTCTCTCTAGGCCCAAGGGGAGGCAGAACATCATGGTGGAAGAGTGTAGTGGAGGAAAGCACCTGAAACATGGTGCCGGGAAGCAGATAGAGAGGCTCTTCTCACCAGGTACAAAATATAGACCCTAAGGCATGTGCCTAGGGACCCACTTTCTCCAGCCACACCCTAACTGCCTACAGTTACCACACAGTTAATCTCAATCAGGGATTAATGCACTAATTAGGTTAAGGTTTTCATAACCCAATCATTGCACCCTAAACCTCCTTGCATTGTCTCACACATGAGCTTTTGGGGGACTCCTCATATGTAAACCATAACACTGGCTTTCTTTGCTAACAACAGTAGATGCTGGTTAGACATTGAAAAGTTATTGAAAATTGTGGGGGGGTATCCAGATAAGATCTGCCTGCTACTGGTATTGGCTTGAAAATTGTAAAGACAGAGAGCTGAGGCGGGGACCTTAAGGACCAACAGGACTATATCAGAAGTGGAGGGGGGTCAGGCAGAGGGCAGGCTAGCAAATAACACCAGTGCATGGGCTCCTTAAGGTTCTACATCATGTGACTTGCTTGATTCATTCATGTGGCCCATTATACAGTGGGAGAAGCATTTTATTTTTATAACTTCTCTACTCAACCCTGAGAAACTAATAAAATAATATTCTATTAAACAGCCTTATTTTTAAAATATGTCTTTCATTATATAAACAAATGATGAATACTGAGTTTTATAGAGTATTAAAAGAGAAAATCCAGGCCCAGCATGGCCTGAATACTAGAAATACAACCATGGAAAAGAGGTGTTTTAAGGATGACTGAAAGAAAATACACTAATCATTGTGCCCGAATGATGAGTTGTGGGTAGTTTCTCTATTATTTATTGTTTAAATTTTCTGTAATAGTATTAAAGCAATTAAATTTTTACAGGAAATGGAAAATGTTTTCCTTGAAGATACAAACAAGCTTTATTGAAGAGCAAGAAAGACTTTATTATTTTCACATGAGTCAGGTAGGTGTGGTGAGAAAACTCACTTAAGTTGTGGGAGTTTTCAAACTACAAGGCCTATCTGAGGGTTCAACCTGACTTGGGGAATGCCTGACATCTCCCTCCAGAGAAGCCTGGCTGGGCAAGCCAACCCAAAAGATGTTTTTGTATGTAATTTGCCAGATTTACAACTGGGCAGAAAATGGGGTCAACTACCAGTCTTGGGAGTGGAGAAGACTGTGAAAAAAGGGCTTTGATTTGTTCCTTGGAGGAAGAGCAGAATATCAGTAGTTGGAAGTCCAAGGAGAAAAGAGCAATTTACCTAAATAATAGGCAATCGTTTTTACAAGTGCAGATGTAGGAAGGTATTCAGTTTTCTTGGAGATCTACAGTGAAATTTTAGCAGAGGAGACTGCAAAGCAGGTAGGGCCCAATTAGAGAAAAAAAATTACTCTGCAGGCAGTGGAAAGGGAACAGTAGTGAACAGCATATATCAATTGCAGTAAAAGGGGAAAACTAACAGTTCTTAATCATGGAACCTGTAGAATTTTCTAGAAGTGCCACCCTACTTCTAGGACCTCTCTGAGACTTCCTATTCCGGTGAATGGATCTCCAGCTCCTGTTCCAGAGTCTTGGGAACCTTTCTGGTGACTTGCCTCCCTGATATGACCTTCGATATCTCCTGTTTCCAAATAACCTTCAGAAATTCTCTGAGTCAGTCACAGGAGCTAGAGGATATTTACATCCAGTGTATATTTACACTGAAGTATTTTAATCTCTCCAAGAGAAAATAGCAGATAAAAATGTGAATTATGATAGTTAAACATTAAAGAGGGCAGCAGAGAAAATTAGGTTCATAACTAAAGACAGAATTATATGCCATGTTTATAGCAGCGTAATTCACAATAGCCAAATTAAGGAACCAGCCCAGGTGTCCATCAGTAGGTGAAGGGATAAGGAAAATGTGGCATGTATACACAAAGAAGTTTTATTTGGCTATAAATAAGAATGGAATTCTGTCATCTGCAGGAGAATGAATGGAACGTGAGAGCATTCCGTAAAGCCCAACTCAGAAAGTCAAGGGACATGTGTTTTCTCTCATGTTTAGAATCTAGAGAGGAAAACAGAGTGGGGCACAGATCGCATGAAAATAGAAGAAAGACCAGTAAAAGTAGAATAATGGGATCAGGGGAGGCAAGAAGAGGGAAAAAGGGGAGAATCTGGGAAGTGAAATTGATTTAAACTATATGACATATGAATATATGATAATGAATCCCACTATTACGTATAATTATAATGTACCAATAAAAAATACAGAACTATATAATTGGGCAGTGAACAGCAACTCATTTTTTTTTAAGAGAGAGTGAGAGAGGGTGAGAGAGAGAGAGAATTTTTAATATTTATTTTTTAGTTATTGGCAGACACAACATCTTTGTTTGTATGTGGTGCTGAGGATGGAACCTGGGCCGCACACATGCCAGGTGAGCGCGCTACCACTTGAGCCACATCCCCAGCCCCAGCAACTCATTTTTTAAAATGTGAAATTTTATGATTTATTTGAAAAATTCTTTCATCTAAAAAAAACATTTCTAACTTTGATAGAAGAAGGAAAATAAATCTTCTTGATAAATTTGGAGGTGAGCCAGTTGGACATGATTGATATGGAGTTGAGAAAGAATCAAGGCTTACAGGGTGTCACAAGGTCTGTCCTGCAAGTGATCATTCCGCTTAAATGGGTGACCTAAGACATGAAAAAGTTAGCATTTTAGAAATATAAACTGGGGAGTGGAGGATGTTAGGTCGTTTTGAGGTGGCTAAGGGAACAAAGCACCAGGCAACCAGCATGGTTGAAAGAACCACTCATCAGGTGCCAACAGAAGCACCTGTCAATCACCGGGGTCTCCTGACCAATCCTGGATCTCAGCAAGCTCCCTTGACCAATCCCAGTAGGACAAGGGACTCAAAAAACCTCCCTTTCCTGTCCTAAACCCTCCCTTCCTGCCCTAAGCCCAATAAAAATTCCAATCCCCCTGAGCCCACACTACTCTGGGACCTGCTCTGTTGGTCCAGAGGGTCTCTTCTGGGAACGAATCTCAATAAAGCCTTGTTCAGCAGCCTTTTAATCTGCCTCCTTTTGGTCTGACCTTACAAAGGAGGTAGAAGAAAATGGATGTTTATTCACAGATGTGATTTTTTTTTAAAAAAAAAGAATGAGATTTATTTATGATCACACCTTTTTAATTCTCTTTAGAAGTAAGCTATTAATTTTTGAGCGATATCTGCATGTTGTGAAACTCATGCAAATGATAGAATATTACCGTATTTTTGACATAATGGTAGGTAAATTAGAAGAATACCCCTATTAAGATGGAAATTTTGTCTTGGGTGTTTCTGGTGATGAACTTCAAACACTGGTTTATTTTGAAAGATTGCTCTCATATGATAAGTTTCTGTCCTGGAACCAAATTCATCCAGATGGGTGACCTTGTTCTCGCCTTGTTGATGGGCTATAATTCCTTCACTAGTGTTGTCAGGTCATTGAAAATATGACATTTTCCTTCCACATCTTTGCTTTTGTTTTGTTCACATGGAAACCTTAAATAATGGCAACCATTGGTGTCTCTGCATTTGTTGAAAATCAGGCATCACTTAGTTTTCTTTTTCTTTATTTCTCTCCCTTATTTTCCCATCTCCTATCCTTGCCCTCAGCTTCATGCCTTCTACACTCATTGAGCAAAAATATATGCCTAGTATTTGGTTTCTGCTCTTCATTGCCTTGCAATATAGGTAGAGAAATTAACAGGTAAACACATTAATACAATAGAATGAGAATAAATGCTACAACTGCAAATTATGTGAACAACTAACCCTTTTGTGAGGAGTTAGATGAATATTCTAGAAAAACTTCCAAGAGATGATAATTGAACTGGGAGTTGAAGAGTGGTTAGATTGGACAGGTACATGAGTTGGGGAAGGGCACCCTGGAAACTTCTTCAGATTTGATACATTCATACTTGACCCACTGCACCCACATGCCATATGCCTAAGGTTTTACTTTCTGGACCAATCATCTTCCAAACTATTTTCTCAACAACGTTATTTCCTCCCCACCTTTACTTTTTACAAAAGATAAATTCAAACCTAAGACTGTCATTCTAGAATACCATTGGCAATTAAATATCAAGTTTATTCAATAAATTTTCCCACATTTGTATGATTGTGTTTACATGAATACAGAAAAGTGTAGAGAGCAATTACTCTTTACAATTGAGATGATCCTTTTCATGTTTTCTCCAACCAAAATCTCTAAAGACAGTACAGGTTTGCCAATAGGGCTGGAGAAGTACATCAGGATGAGTCGATTGTACCCTATTGTCTTCAGAAAAGGATGAACGATTTTTACCATTTAATGGCTTAGCAAAATCTTAAAACATGCTGCCCATTTCAAAACTATAACAAAATATCCTATAACACCAAATTTTTCAATAAGTCTGTTTCTGATAAATAGATAAAACTTAGTTATTGGTAAAAGAAGCAGCAGGAAAATTTTGCCTACTGTTTTACAAACTACTATACTTGGTAATAATCTGATTCTTAAAGTTATTTCTTAATGAATTTCACCTATTGAAAATATAAATGCTTCAATGACTCAGTCTTTTGATTGGCAAACAAAAGAATTGATATAATACCAAACCTATGTGCTCTTTGACTTCAGATGTTGTTTTAGCAAAAATGAGTTGCCACCATATGGAATTTTGCAATTTTGCAATTTTAATGAGACTTTTTCTGCACCTTTCCTGGAGCTTAGGACTTTGCATACTTTGCTTTATTTATTCTAACAGCAATTTATAAGATGCATGATATTATTTTACAGATAAGGAAACTTAGATTTAGATAATTCATTTGCTCAAGACTAAGACTCAATAAAGCTGGGATTTAAAGCCGAATGAGTCTGACCTCAAAGCTTCCACCACTGAGATACACTTGTTCTTCTCACAATTCACCAGAAACTCATAGAATAGCTTCTGGTCATGTGTGAAAGATAATTAAATGGTGAAGACAAAATTAGAGGATATATATGATTTAACAAGAGAAATATAAAACCTATTCATCCTTATTCCTGGTATATATCCTATTTTTTTTTAACGATCTGTCAGTTGCTTGTTGCAATTGACCTTGGGTCATAGCCTGTCATGCTATTTCCTAAAGTAAATAGGTAGGTACACAGGTTGAGATCATGCCTGTTAGAATTATATATTCACATCCTCAAACACAGGCTCGAAAATGAAGCCACATTTCATAACTAAGCTGACACCAAATGCTCACAGCGTGCTATTGAGCTCATATGGAGGACACAGTGGGGGCTCCCAGTACACCATAGGCACATGGTTAGTTAGTGAATCATAATGAAAATAACCATAATATTGATGTGACATTCTCATGACTGTTATACAATTCAGGTTTAAAGTGGTTTGTTGCTTTAATTTAAACAGAGATTCCTAGGCCATTACATGTGAAATCATTTGAAGTTTGGGCTAGAGGGAGGGGGATGGGAAAGCAGAGGAATTAGTCAGCTGATATAATTGCTCTGTTTTATGGAGAGGCTAAGTTACTTATGTGTTTTAAAAGGCAAGCAGCGTTTTGTAAGGTTTTAACTGAAAATGAAATTCAATCTCTTTTGGGACATGTTCTTGACCTTTCCAATTAATGTTTTCTTCCAAATACTGAATTTACTATAGAGCCAAAGAAAACAATTTATACAGCTTAAAAAAAATCAAGTAATATTAAGGCTTGAGACACCCAAAGAACGTGGGTTAAATTGAAATGCCAACTTGTAGCCCAGAGCACAAGACAAATTAAAAATGTGTAGTCTTTCATTAAACCAGGGACAGTTGACATTAGTGCATTATTTGTACATGGCTTGATATTGAAGTAGGTGCTTTGCTCATTAAAAGCAAGTAGCAGACCTCCTGTGGCATACATGATAAGTCACTTCATGATTCTCAGCCACAGTTTTCTCATATTACATTGAGAGAATTGAACAACAAATAGTCATAAGGGTCCATCAAGTTCCAATATTTAATTTTTAATCCAGAACACTTCCCCTATGGTACCCTGTATAGTCTTCTAAATCCTTTGGCCTAATAAAATATATATATATATCTGCTGTTTGTCTCTGGTTCCTGATAATAAACTCCTAAACCCTTGGAATTTCCTGAGTAATAGGCATGTTGTATTCTAATAAGGTTACTCTGGCAGGGGAGATGGTCACCAGAAATACCAAATCTTGATTAGAAATCTTTCAGCCTCACTTTCTCCAATCAGTGGGGATGAGAGGGAGGAAAGAGATTGACTAGAGATTGAGTTAATGATCACTCATCATTTTAATATAATGAAACCTTCATAAAAACTGCTCAATGATGAGGTGTGGGGAACTTCTGTTTTGGTGATGCATCCCTCATGTGTCAGGAAGGTTGTGCACACCAGCTTCATTCCACAGGACAGAAACCCCTGCCCTGAGAAACCTTCTGGACCTCACTGTATGTACCTCCATCTCTTCATCAGGTGGCTCGTCCTATTTTCATTAATAGAATCCTTTATAGTAAACCAGTAAATATAAGCTAAGTGCTTTCTCGAGTGCTATGAGCCATTCTAGCAAGTTATTGAAACAGGAGAGGACTGAAGGAACCCCTTAAATGTATAACTTATGAACTTCAAGTGCCAATGGTCAGCGATTTGTGACTGACATCTGAAGTGGGGGTAGGCTTGTGGGACTAGGCTCTTACCTTGTGGGATGTGATGCTACCTTCAAGAAGTGCTTCCAGTGAAGAAAGACCTGGCTTAGGAACTAATATTTCAGTAAACAGCATAGAAGGAGTCTAGAGTATAAGTATTGAGATAGTACAAATAGCATGTGCAGATACCCTGCTCTGGACCAGGATTGGAGTGTTGGAAAAACCAAGACAGAGCGATGGGGTAAAATGAGTGTAAGATGGAGTGTAGTGAGCGAGGACTCAAGTAGCCAGGCCAGGCTGAACTAGAGGGGCATGATCTGACCAGGAGGGCCTGCTCAGCCAGAATAAGGAACCAAGATTTTACTCTAATTGCTATGAGAGGATGCTGATGAGTTTCAAGCTGGAAGTGATACAATCCAACCTTTATTTAAGGACAATGAAGGGAGAATGGGTTAAATAGAGGCAAAAAGGGAAACTGGGGCCAAAGTTATTTTCTTTTGTAGACTTCAAGAAAATCATTTAAAGAAGGGTCCTGATACCATAAAAATAATAATAGAAAGGAAAAAAAAGAAAAAGAAAAGAAAGAAAAGCAAAGGTATCTGATGTGTACTGAGGACATAACAATGACTTTTAATAAAACAATGTTTATTCTTAAATTGCAAATAAATCATTGTCTACTAATATTTATTAAATTCTATATTTTGGACCATTTCTTTCAACCAGAGAAAGCAAAATGAAAATGATTATAAAAATCATATATTTTTATAAATCATTTATTTTTAATCAAATAAAGTGAAGTAATGTGTTGATTTCAGGATGAATAGGAGACACCAAACACAGCCGGGAAAAACAAAGGGGAAAACATTAAAACTTGGGTAGTTAAAATCCAATTCATGAGTCACAATAACTAAATTGTGGAACCAACCCAGATGCTCTTCATTAGATGAATATATAGAGAAACTTTGGTATATATACACGATGGAACATTACTAAGCATTAAATGAGAATGAAATCATGACATTTGCAGGTAAATGGATGGAGTTGGAGAATATAATGCTAAGTGAAGTAAGCCAATCCCTAAAAACCAAAGGCCCAATGTTTTCTTTGATATGAGGATGCTGACTCATAATGGCAATGGGGTGAGGGGTATGCATGGGAGGAATGGAGGAACTTTAGATAGGGCAAAGGGGAGGTGGGGGAAGAGGGGGCAAGGGGTAGGAATGAGAGTTCTCATTACCCTAAGTACATGTATGAAGACACAAATGGTGTGAAAATACTTTGTGTACAACCAGTGACTTGAAAAATTGTGCTCTATATGTGTAATATGAAATGAATTGCATTCTGCCATCATGTATAACAAATTAGAACAAATAAATAATTTAATTTTTAAAAACCTGAAATTGAAAAAAAAAACAATTCAACAGTCAAAGATATAATTAAGAATTTCAAGTTCTTAAGTTCAAGAACTTAAGTAATCTTTACTATCCAACTTATCCTGCTTGATTATCTATATTGATTAAATCATTCGGCTAGCTACTTAAGTTTTTTCACTTAACTGGAAGGGCTAGTAGAGTTTATAAATAATAGATCTAAAAAATAGATTGATAGATAAATAAAAGTATATATAAATTTGTATGTATGTTATAAATTAGCAAAATATTAATATAGAATCTACTAGGTTTCAGAAGGTCTGATTGTTTACTACAGAATTTTTCTGTTTTGGAAAATGTTTTAAAACAAAATCCAAGAGAAATTAATATACTGAATAATTACCATATTTCTCTACATAATACAGCATTGTCATTATTTCAATGAAATATGTGTGTGTCAGGCACATTTAGCATTACTAAACTTAATATTGGATTTAACTAAAATTTATCCAATATACAGTCAGCCACATGTCTCTTAATATAAGGAGACACATTCTGAGAAATGGGTTTTTAGGTGATTCCATCACAAAGTATACTTACATAGATGGCAAAAAAACTAAACTCCTAGACAATATGGTTTATTCTGTTGTATGTGTCTCATGATGACTGAAAGAAACATCTTTATATGATCCATATCTGTACTGAATCTTTTCAGTGTTGGCTAAATAATAATTTGAAGAATGGAGGTTCCACATCTTAACATAAATATCCACAAAAGGAATTCAAAGCCTCCAAGTAAAATGTGTCTGCAATTGCCCAGTTCCAGTGTCTGAGGACCAGCCCCAGATGAGACTGCAGAAAAAAAGCAGAAAGATTTAGGACTGCACAGAATGTGATTTATTGGGAAAGTTACCAACAGAAGCATGGCCCCAAATAACAGAAAAATCAAGCAGATGCCTCCATTTTGGTCCTAAGGTGAGGGCTGTTTGTTGGTCAGGACAAAGGTGACTTCCAGCCTGTATGTAACTGGTTTATCTAAAGCTAATATCAAAGAGTCGGGTGCATCCTTGGTGTGAGGGTCTGGTTGAAAAGCTCCACATGTCCTTCTGTTGGTTTTGTCTATTTATAGTATACTGGGAAACTATGCAGAAAAAAATCAAGCAGAGTAACTCAGGCAATCATGGCAGTTACAACTCAAGATGCTGCCGTCACGTTAAACTGCATACAGAATGTTACCTCTTTGCCAAGGAATCATGAAATTTTGCTAAAAATTTCAAGAAAAGAGTAAGGTGTTTATTTTAGGTAGTTTTTCAAGGAAGTTGCAGAGCAAATTGATTTTCTATTTTATTCCTGAGTATAATAGAAAAATATATAAAAGGGAGACTAAGTAACACCAATAATCCTATAACTCAAGATGACCACTGATAACACAGGAGTATGTATTATATTTTTTAAGGCAAAGTAAGTAAAAGGCCATTAACCTGAGAATGAATTTGTTCCAGTTCCTACTTAACAAACTGTTACCTAATTTAGTACATAAACAAGCAAAAACCTAACTTGGTTGTATTTATTTATAACAAATTGTCAGATTGCAGCCAATAACAGGCAGCCAGCTCATCACACCTTATCTAAACAAGGCAGATGCCTAGCTATAGCCAATCAGGTAATTTTTCTGCTTTGCCTTCCTGCTTACAAAAATCTTACTTCTTGCACTGCTGGGGAAGTTCTCTGAACCTCTTCTGGTGCTGTGTGTTGTTTGATCCATGAATCCCTCTTTGCTCAAATAAACTCTGTTAAAATTAATTTGTCTGAAGTTTTTCTTTAACATAGTCAAAGCTTTGCTTTCTCCCTAGAGCATGTGTTCACATGTATTTTTAATCCTACAGACAAATTTTTGCTTGAAAGTACAAAGTGGGAGAAAAACACAGGGGAGCACCCAGCAATGTGATGGGGGTGGGAATGATGGGCTTAGCCTGCAAAAGGAGTATGGAGAGGTACAACCCTGATTGTAGGGTGGCAGTGGAAGCAGGAAGATAGGAAGAAATGGAGAGAAGGAAAAGAAACAGAGAGAGAGAGAGAGAGAGAGAGAGAGAGAGAGAAAGAGAGAGAGAGAGGTTAGCAAAGGACATCAGAAAGGTCAATGCACCGAATGAAGACCTGGAAATCAAACATGGTTCCTGGCAGGAGCCTAATGTCTTGACTCCCATACCAACTTCAAATGGGGCCTGGTTCATGGATACTACATGCTAATATATTCTGTGGCCCCCTTCCATAAGAACTGCAGCTTCCTCCAGTAGGAGGTACCAACACTAACAATGGGTCAGACTTGTGTTGAAAGGCAATTGTTGATAGGGTAGATATTTGATAGCACTCAAAGAGCTCCTGAGTGGAAATGGAAAGAGAAAAAATCGTGCTGCTAAAGGAAATGTTTCAAAATGTCAAGCACCTGAGGGGAGGTGATTGGAAGTAGCTGAGCTGAGAACTTTCTGAGTCAGCAGAGAAGAGCCAGCAGATGCTGTTTGCATTTCCATTCTCTTCCTACATCAGCAACAGGGAAAAGCTGAGCTCAGCTACCATCTCTACTGAGGAGATCATACAGCAGCTGGAATTTACTCCATGTTTGATTCCTATCTTGAAGGGAACCTCTGTTTCTGAAGTGGTTCAAGGTTCTGATCTCACAGAATCTATCTAAATAGCACCATTTTGGGAAAAAAATATTTTTAATTTAAGAAAGTTAAGTATGAACATGGCTCAGGCACTGCCCTGCTCCCAAACTTTGCAGAAGGCACTTAACTTGCTAGGTTTCCAAAGTATAGGAGAAGTTTAGTTAGAGATGCTGGGAGAATCCTTACACATGCAAAATCAGCAGAATAAGTCAGCCATGGGTAATTCAAAAATGCAATATCTCTATATCTTTACATATGGGACTGGATTTTTAAACATTGCTTTTGCAAAATTTGTCTTCATTCATGCACATTTTCTCTATTGTTTCTTGGAATAAGAACCAACAACAACAACTTGGTGGGTACATAAGTTTCTGGTAATGTGATTCAGACAGGTGTGTCAGTCATCACAGTTTTCAACAGAAAATTCTTTGCTCAGTTCCCTGACAGTTCACATTGTAAGTTGGACACTATTGGAGAGAATATGATATATGTGTGCCATGATACACCTCTCAATATTTCTTTCTCCAGGGCCAAGGTGTTAGACAAGATCAGCCATTGGTTTGATCCAAAAAGGTTTCCTGCCCTGTCATCAGACTTGTGAGGTTTGGCTGCTTGGTGAAGTAAAATCCAGGAGGTGAACTCCTTCACCATCATTGTCTTGTAAGGTCACTTCTTCAAATGAGAAATGCAAATCTTCATTCCTCTTTCACAATTTTGAATGTGAATTCTCTCTACTTTCTGCAATTCCTCAAGCACAGGTTTGCTCTTTTATAAATGGTGAGCTCTTCAAAGGCAAACCTGAAATAATCCTGTCTTCAGCTGCTTATTCACCATGACCCCCTTAGGAAAAATGTCCACAGGCATGAAGTTTCTACTATTTAACCTCATTGTTTCTGGAAGACTTTAATATTCAGAGTTGCTTCAACTCTACCAAGGGAAAATCCTGGGTTATTCATTTTTCAACTATGTCCTTCCTCATAGGCGAAATTTGACAAGATCATTGGCATAGGTTATAAATATGGAGAAATTTAAAGTGAATTGTTGATAATTATTCTCCATTGAAGGAAGCCAGCGGCTACCATCTTGAAGAGCTGACGTAACCACCGCCAGTCTCCGACAGATTGCAACAATAAAACAGGTGTGTGTTACTCAGCCCATCTCACATACAGTGGGAATTCGCATAAAATCTCTCCTAGGCTTTCCGGGGGAGGGATTATCAGAACGAGCCTGCATAAAGACGCGGGGAAAGGGAGAGACACCTGACCTCCAACTCCCCCTCCCATCAGCGGCGAAAAGGAAACCTGTCTTGCCAGCACTGGGGGAGGGGCAAGCGGAAAAAATGAAAACAATAGAGTGCCAGGGTTCCCAATAGCCACCCTCCACACCCAGCAAACTGTAGGCCCAGAGTGCCAGGCTCTGGAGACTGGGCTGCTGGAGACTGCATGCCCGCGGCGACAGCCCATCCCCTGCCAGTGTGACTGGGAGGCTGGAGAACGCCCATCCACCCACGACAGCCGGCCCGCTGGCAGCGCGACTGGTCGGCTGGAGACCGCCTGCCCGCTGGCGACCGCACAGCTAGACCCCGAGGTGCGGCCCAGCAGGTACTGCACAGAGACTCTAAGAAGAGGTCTATAGCCAGGCCTTTGTGAAGTCGCCAACTGGGAGCTGAAACCAACCAGAGATACTCCAGTCCCACCCCTCCCTTCGGACACCCTGGCAAGGAGCCTGGGGCCCGCCATAGCAGAGAGGTGACGTCACTGGAGCTCAGCCGTCGGAATTACTTCCCAGCAGAATCCACTTTGGCAGGCATAGTCTACCAACACAAAGAAGAGACAACAGAGATATACAAAACCAAAACAAATCTATAGGAGAGAGCAGAAACACAGCAATCAAATAGAGCTGGAAAGTAACGTGAACAACATGAAAAAACAAGGGAAAAAAGGATTACAAACAATGCAGGACAACTTAAATCTACAGGAGGACCTAGAAGCATCAGAAACATGGATAGGGAAAGAACTCAAGGCATACCTAACTCAGATGGAAAGGAATATTAGAGAAGACATGAGACAGCAAGTCCAAGCAATGAAAGTATATTTTGAAAACGAATTAAACAAACAAATTCAAATGGCAAAGAACGAGCTTTACCAGGAGATAGAGATCTTTAAAAAAATATCAAACAGTAATCCTAGAAATGCAGGAAACTATAAACCAAATTAAAAACTCAAACAAGAATATTACAAATAGACTAGATCAAGTAGAAGTCAGAACATCAGATAATGAAGACAAAATTTATCAACTTGAAAAGAATATAGTCAACACAGAAAAGATGCTAAATCTCACGAGCAATCTATTCAAGAGATATGGGATGTCATAAAAAAACAAATTTGAGAGTCATCGGGATAGAAGAAGGCCTAGAGATTCAAACCAAAGGAATGAACAATCTATTGAATGAAATAATCCTAGAAAACTTCCCAGAGATGAAAGATGGAATGGATTGCCAAATCCTGGAAGCCTACAGGACCCCAAACATTCAAAATTGTAATAGACCAACTCCAAGACATATAATTATGAAGATAGCTAACATATAGAACAAGAGAGAATATTAAAAGCTATGAGAGAAAGGAGGCAGATTACATTCAGGGGTAAACCAATTAGGTTAACGACTGATTTTTCATCACAGATTTTGAAAGCGAGAAGATCCTGGAACAATGTATTTCAAATGCTGAAAAATAATGGATTCCAACCAAGAATACTGTATCCAGCAAAATTAAGCTTCAGATTTGACAATGAAATTAAAATCTTTCATGATAAACAAAAGCTAAAAGAATTCGCAGCCAAAAAACCAGCACTGCAAAGCATTTTGAGCAAAATACTACAAGAAGAGGAATTGAAAAATAGTGCCCCAAACTAACAGTGGGAGGTATCTCAGTAAAGGGGGAGGAAAATAACCAAAAAGTAAAAACTAGCCAAACTAAAATAAATAAATAAATAAACATGACTGGAAGTACAAACCATATTTCAATTGTAACCTTAAATGTTAATGGCCTAAATTCACCAATCAAGAGACATAGGCTAGTAACCTGGATCACAAAAACAAATCCAACAATATGCTGCCTTCAGGAGACTCATATGATAGGAAAAGACATACACAGGCTGAAGGTAAAAGGTTGGGAAAAATCATACCACTCACATGGCCCTCCGAAGCAAGCAGGAGTGGCCATACTCATATCGAATAAAATCAACTTCAAACCTAAGTTAATCAAAAGGGATAATGAAGGACACTATATACTGTTAAAGGAACCATCCACCAACAAGACATAACAATTATCAATTTGTATGCACCAAACAATGGTGCTGCAACGTTCATAAAACAAACTCTCCTCAAGTTCAAGAGTCAAATAGACTACAACACACTGCTCTCGCCATTAGACAGATCCTCTAGACAAAAGCTGAATAAAGAAACTATAGAACTCAATAGCACAATCAATAACCTAGACTTAACTGACATATATAGAATATATCAACCATCATCAAGTGGATACACGTTCTTCTCAGCAGCACATGGAGCCTACTCAAAGATAGACCATATATTATGCCATAAGGCATCTCTTAGTAAATATAAAGGTGTGGCGATAATACCATGCACCATATCTGATCATAATGGAATGAAACTGGAAATCAATGATAAAAGATGGAAGGAAAAATCTGACATCACATGGAAAATGAACAATATGTTACTGAATAATCAATGGGTTACAGAAGACATAAAGGAGGAGACAAAAAAAATTCTTAGAGACAAATGACAATACAGACACAACATACCAGAATCTATGGGACACAATGAAGGCAGTTTTAAGAGGGAAATTCATTTCCTGGATTTTTTTCCTCAAAAAAAGAAACAAACTAACAAATAAATGAACTCACACTACACCTCAAAAACCTAGAAAAGGAAGAGCAAAACAATAGCAAATGTAGTAGAAGACAAGAAATAATTAAAACCAGAACAGAAATCAACAAAATTGAAACAAAAGAAACCATTGAAAAAAATTGATAAAACTAAAAGTTGGTTCTTTGAAAAAATAAATAAGATTGACAGGCCCTTAGCCATGCTAACGAAGAGAAGAAGAGAGAAAACTCAAGTTACTAACATATGGGATGAAAAAGGCAATATCACAACAGACACTACAGAAATACAGAAAATAATTAGAAAGTATTTTGAAGCCCTATATTCCAATAAAATAGAAGATAGCGAAGATATCGATAAATTTCTTAAGTCATACGATCTTCCCAGATTGAGTCAGGAAGACACACACAATTTAAACAGACCAATAAGAAAAGAAGAAATAGAAGAAGCCATCAAAAGACTACCAACCAAGAAAAGCCCTGGACTGGATGGGCATACAGCTGAGTTTTACAAAACCTTCAAAGAAGAATTAATACCAATACTTTTCAAGCTATTTCAAGAAATAGAAAAAGAAGGAGCTCTTCCAAATTCATTCTATGAGGCCAACATCACCCTGATCCCGAAACCAGACAAAGACACTTCAAAGAAAGAAAACTACAGACCAATATCTCTAATGAACTTGAATGCAAAAATTCTCAATAAAGTCCTGGTGAATCGAATACAAAAGCATATCAAAAAAATTGTGCACCATGATCAAGTAGGATCATCCCTGGTTCAATATACGGAAATCAATAAATGCTATTCACCACATCAATAGACTTATAGATAAGAACCATATGATCATCTCGATAAATGCAGAAAAAGCAATCAACAAAGTACAGCATCCCTTTATGTTCAAAACACTAGAAAAACTAGGGATAACAGGAACTTACCTCAACATTGTAAAAGCTATATATGCTAAACCTCAGGCTAGCATCATCCTAAATGGAGAAAAACTGAAGGCATTCCCTCTAAAATCTGGAACAAGACAGGATGCCCTCTCTCACCACTTCTATTCAATTTAGTTCTTGAAATACTAGCCAGAGCAATTAGACAGACAAAAGAAATTAAAGGCATAAAAATAGGAAAAGAAGAACTTAAATTATCGCTATTTGCAGATTACATGATAATATATTTAACAGACCCAAAAGGTTCTACAAAGAAACTGCTAGAGTTAATAAATGAATTCAGCAAAGTGGCAGGATATAAAATCAACATGCATAAATCAAAGGCATTCCTGTATATCAGCAACAAAAGTTCTGAAATGGAAATGAGGAAAACCACTCCATTCACAATATCCTGGAAGAAAATAAGATACTTGGGAATCAACCTAACAAAAGAGGTGAAAGATTTATACAATGAAAACTACAGAACCCTAAAGAGAGAGATAGACGAAGATCTTAGAAGATGGAAAAATGTACCCTGTTCATGGATAGGCAGAACTAACATCATCAAAATGGTGATATTACACAAAGTTCTCTACAGGTTTAATGCGATGCCAATCAAAATCCCAATGGCATTTCTTGTAGAAATAGATAAAGCAATCATGAAATTCAAATGGAAAAACAAAAGACCCAGAATAGCAAAAGCAATTCTAAGCAGGAAGTGTGAATCTGGAGGTATAGCGATACCAGATTTCAAACTGTACTACAAAGCAATAGTAACAAAAACAGCATGGTACTGGTACCAAAACAGGCAGGTGGACCAATGGTACAGAATAGAGGACACAGAGACCAATCCACAAAATCACAACTTTCTTATATTTGATAAAGGGGCTAAAAGCATGCAATGGTGGAAGGATAGCATCTTCAACAAATGGTGCTGGGAAAATTGGAAATCCATATGCAATAAAATGAAACTGATTCCCTTTCTCTCGCCATACACAAAAGTTAACTCAAAATGAATCAAGGAGCTAGATATCAAATCAGAGACACTACGTCTGATAGGAGAAAAAGTTGGCTACGATCTACATACTGTGGGGTCGGGCCCCAAATTCCTTAATAGGACACCCATATCCCAAGAGTTAATAACAAGAATAAACAAATGGGATTTACTTAAACTAAAAAGTTTTTTCTCAGCAAGAGAAACAATAAGAGAGGTAAATAGAGAGCCTACATCCTGGGAACAAATTTTTACCTCTCACACTTCAGATAGAGCCCTAATATCCAGAATATACAAAGAACTCAAAAAATTAAACAATAAGATAACAAATAACTCAATCAACAAATGGGCCAAGGACCTGAACAGACACTTCTCAGGGGAGGACATACAATCAATCAACAAGTACATGAAAAAATGCTCACCATCTCTAGCAGTCAGAGAAATGCAAATCAAAACCACCCTAAGATACCATCTCACTCCAGTAAGATTGGCAGCCATTAGGAAGTCAAACAACAAGAAGTGTTGGAGAGGCTGTGGGGGAAAAGGGTACACTTGTACATTGCTGGTGGGACTGCAAATTGGTGCGGTCAATTTGGAAAGCAGTATGGAGATTCCTGGGAAAGCTGGAAATGGATCCACCATTTGACTCAGACTATTCCCTAAGGATCTTAAAAGAGCGTATTATAGGGATACTGCCACATCAATGATCATAGCAGCACAATTCACAATAGCTAGAGTGTGGAACCAACCTAGATGCCCTTCAATAGATGAAAGGATAAAAAAAATGTGGCATTTATACACAATGGAGTATTGCGCAGCACTAAAAAATGACAAAATCATGGAATTTGCAGGGAAATGGATGGCATTAGAGCTGATTATGCTAAGTGAAGCTAACCAATCCTTAAAAACCAAATGCCAAATGTCTTCTTTGATATAAAGAGAGCAACTAAGAACAGAACAGGGAGGAAGAGCATGAGGAAAAGATTAACATTAAACAGAGACGAGTGGGGGGAGAGAAAGGGAGAGAGAAGGAAAATCATATGGAAATGGTAGGAGACCCTCATTGTTACACAAAATTACATATAAGAGGTTGTGAGGGGAAAGGGGGGGAAACAAGGGAGAGAATTGAACAACAGCAGATGAGGTAGAGAGGGAAGATGGGATGGGATGGGAGGGGAGGGGGGATAGTAGGGGATAGGAAAGGTAGCAGAATACAACAGTCACTAATATGGCATTATGTAAAAATGTGAGTGTGTAACCGATGTGATTCTGCAATTTGTATTTGGGGTAAAAATGGGAGTTCATAACCCACTTGAGTCAAATGTATGAAAGATGATATATCATGAGCTTTGTAATGTTTTGAACAACCAATAAAAAAAATTATTCTCCATTGACATGTAAGTGATTTTACACATGTGGTTTATTCTGAGTGGGTGTTTGTAAACTAAAAATAATAAATGGATTGTTGCCAACAAGAGAGCTCTATTGTACTTTAAACAATCTTTCTGCTCTCTGGCTGCTTCTGCTTAGTTTTATAGATTTTTCACAAGATGAAGTTTATAAATGGGATGCTTGCTCCATAGCTCATAGACCTGGAAATCCAAAGAAAGAGATTCTAATGTCACAATTCAACCCACTACAGAGTTTTGTATGAAATTCATTGGGAAAATAAAGTCCTATCAGATCTTCTTGAAAGCATGTGGCAGGTGGTTCTACTGCATTTAATAGTTGACTTACATGACCAATATGATTCTGCAACATGTACACTCAGAAAAAAATGAGAAATTATATCCCATCTATGTATGATATATTGAAGTTCATAAATGCATTCTACTGTCATGTATAACTAATTAAAACATATAAATTTTTTTTTCTAAAAAGTTGACTTTCATTGATTTAGTATTTAAGACAGAGAAAGAATTAGATACTGTGAAAGCTTTGCCAAGCTTACATTAACAACAGAGGCATTTCATATCCCCAAATAAATAACTGTTAAAATTAAGTTCCTTGGAAAGAGCAAAAACCACCCTATCCAAATGAGCCAAATCTCATTCAACTTGACCAATAATTATTGTCAGCTGTGAGTTCCACATAGCTTTGGGAGCAAAGAGCACATTTCTAAAACCTCACTTTCATGTGCATGAGCTTATTAAAAAAAATATTTTCACCACAAGTCTTCCAAAATCATTGTCTGTGTTTTACAAATGAGGGGGTTAGGATTTTAAAAAGTCATAGCATGGAACCAACGTCCCATAGCTAATAGATGGGAAAACTTAAGACCATATCTCAAGATTTCTTTGATTCAATTTACATACTCTCTTTTTTGAATACCTCCTATGTGACAATTACCATGCTAAGCGCTGGAATATGAATCTGCTCAAAAAAGAACTGAATAGATGAAAGTCCCAAGCCCTCGGAGTTTGAAGAAATGACATACTTCAGACATAAATTTGAGTGAGTATTCAATTATAAATCATTTTATCAAAGGCCTCTCTGAGGAAGTGACGTTTGAAGGTGAGACATGAGAAATCAATCGGATAAAGGAAAGGATCTGAATGGGAGCAGAGGCAGATGGGGGGGGCAAAGGTCAATAGAGATTTCTAGAAGTCCTCTCAAGGAAAGAGCACTCAGGTTCTGCAGATGGCAAGTGGTCAGTTGGTGATCACTTGTAGTGTACCACATTCAGAATAGAGGACCACTTCTACTACTAATTCTCTAGGCCAGTTGTGAACGCATGATCCTGGCCCAAGGTCTGCCTAACTTGGGAACTTGTTGAACATGGAGATTCTCTGACCCCCGCCTCGATCTACTGACTTAAAATTCTGAAATAAGGCCCAACCGTCTGAATTGTACGGTGCCCTTAAAGGGTTCTGATGCATAATGAAGTTTGAGAGCATGATTTATGTTACTTTGAGCAAGTCACTTAACGTCTCCCAGTCTGCTTCTTCAGCTACAAAATAAGGGTGACACTTTGAGGGTCAAAGGAGCTACATTTAGTGATATTATTATAACATATTTCAACTCCTCTGGGGGTAGTAACTCCTTTGGAGATAAAATCAAAGAGCTCAAACAATTACAAAACCCTTAGATACATACTCAGGCATACAGAGTTTAAGCTATGAAGTGTTCAGCTCAAGGACAGGGGACCCTCCAGCACTATGATACAGTGTCGACTCTTCCCATCACCTCCACCAGAATGAAATAAAATTGTTATGTTTTATAGGTAGGAAAACTTTAAGGTTTTTTTTTTTTAAAAAAAGGTATTTGTCAAATTAATGATGCTTTGATGAAGGCCAATGTATATATTAGTATGTTTACACTGGAATCTAATCTAGCATTTGCTAGGTTTATTCAGTGCATCAGTCTTCAACCATTCCTGGGAACCATATAAACGTAGCCCTCTCTGCCTTAAGAAGACCAAAGGGCTATTGCCCTCTGGCCCAATTTTAACCCAAACCACAAATGTCATAATTACATGACACCAAAGGTGACTCTGTCCTGAGAGTTCTAGGAAGTCTGTACTTGGGAGAAAACGTTGAAATTCCACCCCCAGATGCTGTAAAATTAGAATTCTGCTATTTGGAGCTGACAGATAGCCACAGTTGATTGCTGATTCATGGACTGTGATTCATTAAAAATGCCTATTCTGTCTTCTTGGATTTGCGAGATGCCTCGTATGCTTCTGCCAAGTTAATTTCCTTAATGTGAAAAAGGTGTGTGAGTTTCTGAACTCAACTTGCCTTGAGATCTTGAACAAAGGCCACCCCAAATATATATCTGCCTTCTGCTTTATTCCCCACCCGGATAGGTGGCAGCTGAGGCCAATTGAGGATTTACAAGGGAGAGTCTGACAAGCCATGGTCTAAGCTCGTTTTAGAAACCCCAAAGGAAAATTCCTTTAGAGTGTGTTTTATATTAACCACGTGGGTAAGTTTTCTCCAGTTGGAGTGTGATGTGGAAGGTCCCCACAATACACGGAGCTGGAACTGGGAGGGCTCCACTTTTTAGCCACAAACCATGTACGGATGTCACAAGCTGTTTTCACTGCATGTATTTATATTTTAAAATTGTGTCTCACACACACACACACGTATATCATTTATACTTCCATTATTTCACTTCTCTGATAGGTAGTCACTGAAGTTGTACCTGCATTTTAAAATAGCAATGTCTAAAATGAATATAATTATATGTTTTTCATTTCTTTTTTTCTGTTCCAGAGGGGGAAAAAAAACTAAAGAAAATTGAATCAGCTTGGCCCATAGCAAACTTCAGAGCCAAATATAAACACACCTTATAAATCAGAGGCTTCACAGCGGCTCCTCCAAAGACACACCCAGCTGCTGTAGAGGGCAAAGCACATGATGAGGCAGGGGCCCTTGGCTGGCTCTTACAGGAGCAGCTTTTCCAGGTTAGAGATGGAGACATTCCAGAAAGAGCTAACGAGGGAGCCCCACATGTTCATATGGCATGAGAACGTGATTGAATTTCTCTTTTTTCTCCCACCATATCATTTCTGGAATGTGATTGGGGTGTTGGTTAATAAATACTCATCAGTGTTCTGTATGACATGAACCATGATGCACTGTCCCTTTGTCACTATTCATAAAGAGAATAAATACATACAATTATTATGTATCCATTAAAAACAATAATACTGATAAAATAAAAATAAAAGTAAAAATATAAAAATAAACAACACAGCCACATTAGAATCTTTGAATTTCAGAACAATTTTCTCTTTACTGGAACATAATATATATTTTGTGTCATTTGTTTTCAATGGACCTATTTGTTGCTGTCTTTTCCTGACTATGGTGAATAAATGGCAGGGAGACACAACATGTTTTTTGTTTGTTTGTTTTTTTTTTTTTTTTTTTTTTTTTTGGGAGACACAGTTTTTTTTGCACTCCCCCTTACCAGAGATAAAATTGGCCATACATATATCCTTTATACAAGCATCTGCTGGTTGGTTGGCAGCTACATGGGTTGTGAGTTAAATGAAATACTAGTTCTAGTTTGTAGTACTCTGTGAATTTGCATATAAAGTGATCATTCCATTTTGGGGCACTGCACACATCTTACAAAGCCTGTCTGTTTATCAGGAGTCATTTATGTGCGAAATCTCTCTTCTCATAAGCTAAGGATGGGATAGCTAGTGCCAGCCCTGAAATATGTGAACTAACCCTTTTGTCTTCTTCATAGGCAAACAAGACTGTAATTCTTCTCCTATTGTTCCTCTTCAGAAGAAAATGATTAAAATATCAATAACAAAAAAATCAAACAAACTGAACACTACTAACTCGGAACAAAGATTTTTATTAAAGTAAATACTGCAATATTATAATAGCATACATAAAAAAATCTCGATTTTTTTGAGATTGCTTTGAAGATTCATAAGTGCTGTTCAACTCTTTCTTTTATACCATTTTCACTTCATACAATACAATTTTCATTTGGCACTGAGGACTGAACCCAGGACTTCAGACATGCTAAGCCCATGCTTTACCACTGAAATATACACCTCTGCCCTGTACCAAATAAATTTTGAAAAAAATATTGAAGAGATTTATAGTTTGGGAAAGTTTTAGGTTTACAGAAAATTCATGCAGAAACTACCAAAAATTCCCATAATGGTCCCTGTCCCCATCTCAACACACACATAATTCCCCTTGTTATTGACACTCTACACTAGTGTGGTACATCCTTTACAACTGAGCCAACATCAATACATTACTGCTAACTAAAGTCCATATCATGATTGATATTGGGGTTCAGTGTTTGTGCCGTACATTCTGTAGGTTCTGACAAACAAATATATGCCCATCACTATCACACCACATAGAACAGCTTCATTGCTTTAAACATCCCCCTGGCTGAAGCGATTCATCTCTTACTCTAGCCCCACCCTTTCCATACACTTCTAAAAACCACCAATCTTCATATGGTTGCTGCAGTTTTGCCTCTTGTCAAATAGTTGGAATCACATAGTTTACAGCTTTTTTTAAGATGCATTTTTCACTTAATGCTATGCCATTCCATTTTGAGCCTTCTTGGTTCCTTTCTTTTATCACTAAATGATATTCTATGATCTGGATGCACGCGGGATTTTAATTTATGAAACAACATTTTATTATGAAATAGTTATGTAAATGTATTTAAATGTATTGTAACTCCACTTTCCCATGAGGTTTGCCCCCTGCTTTTCTCCTCCACCTCAACATAAATCGGAGATGGTTCCACGTCCTGCCTACACTGCCCTCACTAGTGATGAACTACATATCTACACTCTCTGATGAGCATCTTTATCTGATAGTTCGAAGCACTAGCCAGGTTCAGCGCCTGCCCTTTCAGGCACCTCTCTCTCTGGGCTTTGTTGCTGCTGCTGGTTCAGCCTCTGCTTTCCCTCCTCAATGGTGGTTATTTCCAGCAACTTATCACAGTTTTTAAAAATATATGTGAAACAACATTTTATTATAAAATAATTATCACAAGTTTTTAAAAAACATATATGCTGAAGATTGACTTTGCCAAGCTACTGGTAGGATACAGCATCATCAAGAGGAATATGAGACAGTTAACAAAGAGTAGAGAAGTGCTGGTTCGCCCCTCTATCTATCTATCTAACTATCTATCTATCTATCTATCTATCTGTAATCATTGTCTTCTGTCACCACACTAAAGGTATACCGTTATTCCAAACTCTGACATTATCTTGATTGGGATATCATGCATTATGATGCCTTTCCTTGGGAGTCTTCTCGGGTATTAAATTCTTCATCTTTTTCTAACTTTCCCTGCATGTCTGAATCTCTGATAGGCTATATAGAGAGCCTATTTAGGCTCTAAACATGGCATTCTCCAAGGCATTCTCCAGATTGTATCCAGGGTCACCAGGTCCTCTTGCCTGTCTCTCCACTGTTCTCCTTCAGGCCTATCCTCTCTCCATCCAGTACAGCAGCCACCATCCCTCCAAATCAACCTCTGAGTTGTCACCAAGGAAATCCTAATGGATGTCCAATAATCCATCCCATAGTCATTATGAAAACAGAAAAAGACGATCCTGTTTAGAGACCAGAGTAAGCGGCCTCTTACTTCACTTGCTCCTCATCATATCTGCATCATTCCCTGTCCGCAGTATGACCATTACTCCTTACTCCTTCCCCCTGTCAAGCACCAAGGGTGAGAATGCTGATAGTTAACTGGCTGCTTTCACATATCTCTATATCACTAACATCATTCAACTTCTTCTAAATGATCCTGAAATTCACGCATCCAGAATCACCATAGTGAACACACTCTTGCATCTCATTGGCCATTAGTTGTGGTCCTCATTTCTCCTTGCCCTATTAAATTCAATTCATTTAATCCTTATGTCTGAGAATTTGATGGACACACACACACACACACACACACACAACTAACAAAACTAAACTGTGGGTGATGGAAAGATTTTACATTATTTATTTGTACAAGTGAAGCCATGATATTGTAGGGTCTTTTCCCTATGTTTTATGCACTAGACTCCTTTATGTTAGAGTTTTATTCTTGGCAGAAGTGGGTTCAAAATTCTGTCGCTATTGCCTGCCCTAAAACCCTTTAGGCTGAAGTCATTCTGCTTAGATGCCACATAATATTCCTCTGACAATCCCTCATGGTCATTTCCAAGCCAAGCACACAGTACAATGTAAAGAGACACACATTCTTTTGGAAGTTTGTCTGTGGTACAAGGTTTTCTTTTTATTTTGGTGCTATTTGGCAAATGTTTTCTTGTTTCTACTTGATTGTTCCCTGCATTGATTCTTTAAAACATGTTGAAAGTATGTTCACCTAGCTTGAGATGTATAGGGTTTCAAAAACCAATTTTATGTCAGCAGAATCTTACCTGTTGTAACATCACCTTGAGGGTAAATTTAGTAACAGCATATTTGATGGGCAGTTGAGTCTCATTTTAAACTTGTGGTAGACTTGGGGGCAAAATGAAGAGCCCTATAGAAAGCAGCAGATATCAGAGTAACTATCTGTATCAAAGGGGAAAAGTTACTAGGATTTTACATATAAGATATATGTTATCTTATTAGATTTTTAAGAAACCAATTAAGACAAAAAGACAATTAGCACTGAACTCCTTAGACTGATAGTTACCAAAAACAAATTATTGCTTTTGAAAATATTGATTGCCAAGGAACATCATCATCATCATACCAAATCCGGGTATGCATATGGGAGCATCCATTTAATTGAAAGCAATCTCATCATTATTCATTGATATACACTCTTTACTGAGGGCAATTACTTTCTCAGCAGGAGATCATTATGGGGTATGTATAAATTATTATCTTTCCTTTAAACATAGGGGGATTCTGTGGGATGTAAACCTGAAGCAAAGCTGCTTGCTAGTGTATAAAAAAAAAAAAAAAACATTAGAGGGATCTATCATGCATCCTAAAAGTGAGATTTCCTCTCTGGTTTCCAGATAAGGTGAGGGATGCCATGCATTTGCCATTATAGAAGTAGTAAACACTTGCTCTGGTTGGAGATAATGGTATTTTCCATTATTAGGTCTGTGTGATTCTTTCAGCAAAACTAAGGGCTTTGGAGCTTTTTTTGCCTGGATGTTAGAGTTTTCTGGATGTTTCAACTTGATAGAGCAGCTTCTGATGAGAAGATACATACAATTTCTGTTGAGCATTTCAGTTTCACTCCAACCTCATGTAATCTTTCCTGAGTTTCTGCATAGCCCTGAATAAAGATATTTAAAGCAATGAAAACATTCCAGAAGCAATGCTTTCTTTTTTCTTAACTTGAGAGAAAATTAGGAATGTCTAATGAGATTTGCCAGAGGATATCTCTTCTGAATCCTGGCTTTACATCCCACTGAAAAGCTATGATAGTGCTTAATAAACCCAAGTGATTAGTCACCATCTGCACCCAGAGGAGAAAACACTCTATCTGTAATAAAAACTAATTTATTTAGCTTTCCTGTTGCTTTATGAAATTACTTTTCATAGCTTTTGCAGAGTTTCATAGTCCACATACAAAGGATGTAAATTTTTAGTTAGGAATTCAGTTTTGCAATATCTAAAGGAATGTTCCAACATTTCTTCCTATCTTTCTTCTTAAAATATCCTCTTTGTATATTGCGTAAATAATGACCTTGAAGAACCATTGTTATCTCATAAGAGGATATATGAACATCTCCAACCATCACAAAGTAAAAATAAAACAAAGCTCATGTTTTCACAGAATATATGCCGATTGTTGGAAATAAACATCCCTATACACATTTCCCTTCTCTGTTTCCTTAAATATACAATCTCTGACCTCTAGTAGTTTAGAGTGTAAAATAATATAGAGATTAGAGAATTTTATTTTTTTAAATGTTGGGGGTTGAATATATCTTCCTTTAAGAAGAAACTTGAGATTGCTACTGAAGTTTCTTCTTCAACACTTGGATGTCTGACTCCATGACATGCTTTAGTTACTCATTCTGAAACTGAGTTCTGTACTGGCTGGCAAACATTTTGATAACACAGAAAATGTGTCATTTTCAAGTATGAAATACAGAATTTTAAATGGAACAGCCAGCTTTTATGAACTCATTGGATATTCTAAGCATTCTTTCTGTCAATTGAAATAATATTTATACCTGACTTCTAAGAAACTAAAGGAACCCAAGTCACAGAAGTCAATTCCTTAGCATCACTTTAAAGAAACTCTCTGTTGAGAAGGGACAATATCATTACAATTTTAAAGCCAGAAGAATTCTCCCAATATGGAGTAGAGAGATGAACAGCAAGTGGTTAAAAAAGAAGTATTCTCAGGAAATAGGCTAGAATGCTTTATTCTGGAAAGAATCAGACTTTATTCGGAGCCCCTAGGCTAAACTCCTTGCAGTATACCATCAAGCACATGCACTCTTCTGTTCACCATGAGGTTGCATAGGGAAAAGTAGCACTAGGGTCACAATGCCCCCTGCCTCTTATTGTACCTTTCCAACCCTGCAGACAGCTGAGTCCAATCACCAGGAAGCAGCCGAGCACTTAAGGTATGACCAGAGAGAAAGTCAGAAGGTTAAGTAAAGATCCAAGACAAAAATGTCCTTTCCATAATTAAGGAAGCTGGGCTACATGGTGGAGAAATGATATGCCCCTGACTGTCCACTAGGTTGTTTGGCTAGTTAGTGAGGAGTATTCCTGATAACGTTATTCAGATTATCAGTTTTAATTTCTCTGCAGAATTTGAGATGGGATTTTGATCACTGTTAAATTTCTTTACTCATTAGTCTTTAAAGCCGAGGCCACTGTATTCAGCATTAAAGAGTTTAGAGAACAACAATTTCTAAAATGTAATCTAGTCATATTCTTTTTTTTTAGTTTTTTAGCATTGTACTGGCAAAAAAGTGTACAACTATAAGACACATATAAAGTAAGTCATGGAGGAATACATTAGAAAACTTTCCATTTATTTAATATTTATTATATGCCAAACTTGAAATGAAATTCTGCACAAGACAATAAAGACCCCTAATTCTTTTGGAATCTATATTCTTAAGAAAGAGTTGGGAAAAGCAAATAAATCTTTAGTGTGAAATTGTCGTCATAGATATTAGTACTAAGATGGAAAACAAGGGGGAACAACTGAAAAGAGATGTAATCCCCTGATCATGTGGATTGGGGGTGATGTGCTTTTTCAGGGCAGTATTTGAGTTGAGGTCTAACGATTAAAATAACTACCCATTTCTGCAAAGATATTAGGTTGGGTGAAGAGAATCAAGTGGTAGAAGGAAGGGCAGAAGGCTACCACTCGGGGCAACCCTGGGCCCATACCTGGTCTCCAGTTCCTTGTACGTGTTCATGAAGCTACCTTAAAATACATTTCTACAAATAAATTAATGTCTTGAACTTTTCAATTAAGAATTGGAAATATGTTTACATTAGCAGTGAACATTTATTCTTTCCTTCCTATAGCCACGGACCTAGTCTATGGTATAGTAGTCCTTTTCCCATTGCTATAAAAGAATACTTGAGCCTGGGTATTTTATAAAGTAAAAAGATTTACTTGGCTAATGATATGAGTGTTTGGAGCATCCAAACACCATGGTGTTCACCATCCTGATAAAATCCCCATTCATAAACATGGTAGAAGGCATCATGGTGGCAGCGTATGAGAGTGAGAGAGTCCATGGCAAGATGGGAAGTCAGAAGGACTCAGTGGCCAGGCTTATCCTTTTAATAATAGCTTACCCTTGTGGGAATTAACTGGAGACCCACAAGAACTGCATTGATCCCTTCCAAGGTAGAACCCCCCCCCCAGTGGCCACTCACCTTCTACCAGGTTCTACCTCATAAGCACCATCATCCCTCAATATCACCATACTGAGGACCAAACTGCATCCCATTCATGGCCCATGATCACTCAGGCTTACTGCAATAGCTTCCTATATACGGGCTCCTCCTCTTCAGAGTACAACTACTCCAGGTTGCCAGATTAAATTCTCTAAGATTCTTATCTGTTCAAAATTATATAATAGTTGACGGTAGTGTAACTCAAATTCCTTAGCCTTTCATTTAAATCCTTCCTCAAATAAACTTCCAATATCAACCTTAGTTTTGACTGGACACTCCCTCCAAACTAACATACAAGAAATATTCATTTCCTCCTACATCCTACATTTCTACATCTCTGCTACTTACATCTTATCATTCCTCTACTCTAAAGGGTTCATCTCATATAATTCTATCAAAATCCTTTCCACTGTTTAAAATTTAACTCAAATTCCCACTAGTCAAACTAATCTCTTTATAATGTACTCAGCCTCAAGTATTTTGTTATAGCAATAGAAAACAGACTAATACCATGGACTAGGACCACGGCCATGGGGAGGGGACAGCAAAGGTTTACCACTAATATTAAAATCACTACATCAAATTCACAGATTACTTCTATTTACTCCATTGTCTTAAAAACTTGGTTGTGCTCCTGAAAAAAAAATTATTTTTTTTATTTGAAAAATTTCTGCAAGTATGTAATCCTAGAAACTTTATTGAAAAGAAATCTTCCCAGGTGAATCCAAGGAGGGGGGCAAATATGCTACAATGCCTGAAGATAGGATGTGAATAGACTTTTTGACAGTTTATTTATTCTGAGCCTGCAGCTCTGGAATAAACATCTTTTTGTGACTGCCATGGGTGCTTCTCTGCCTTCGGTTTTATATTCAACAGTACATTGGAGGAGACAGGCTTATGCTGCTGATTTAAACCTGTCGTATCTTCTGGTGATGGAGGCCATTCAAAAGCTATGAGCTACTGAAAGAACAATAGATTGTGATCATCTCCTTTCAGAGCTAAATGTTTTCCAGAAATAATTGAAGGTATTTTCTCACAGTTGGTTGTGAAAATGGAAGTTGGTGTGAATTATATTGTACTCAAATCATTGCAGGTTATATTTCCCGAACAAAGATGAGGAAAAGAAAGCATTACCGCATATGGAGAAAACAACCAATTTTTGACACTTAATTCCTTTCTTCCTGAAAAATGATAACTCCTTCGATTCCTAAATTATAGTAGACAGCATGATAAGCAATGGCCTGCAACAAATATATCCTGAATTTCTCATCGCCGAAGTTCTATAGCTTTCGAATAAAAACATAAAATAGCACAAAAGCAAGGCATAATGGGTCATCTGTATGGCTCAACGTCCAGGTGGATTGTCCAGCTCATCCTAAGGGCTTTTTTTCTCAATGCTTGCATCAAAAGGGCTCTGAGTCGGTCAGCCAGCCTAACTACCTGACGACAAGACAAAGAAATTGATTCTGTGTCCTTGAGAGTCAGTAGAAATTCCCTATTCTAGTAACCAGATCCATAACCTTGGTCAAGGGGAGAGAGAGGTAGAGGACAGTGTGAAGATGTCCATGAAAATATCACCCTCAATTCTGTAAAACCAAAACCAGGTGGATGACAGTGTGGAGATATTAGTGCCAAATTTTAACTTCCATAGTGTAAAACCAAATTGTGCTCTGGAGCCCAGCCACCCTCCTTCATGATATCAAAAGCTCTCTTCTTGTCCCCAGTGCTGATCCAATAAAGAGGACAAGTTTTTGAGAAAAGAAAAAAAAAATATTGACTGCTAACAAATGAGAAAGGAGGCCATTGACTCACATCTTAGAAGCTGCCATTCTAACTGCCAGGAAGAACAGAGGACTTCAAAAAAAAAAAGGGAGGGGGGGAGACAAGGGCTGTATTCCAAGTATCATTGTTATTAGACCTAATTAATGTTGAACTTATATTCTTCAGAGAACCATTGTTCCAGTTTCCAGGCCTGGAGTTTCTTTATTCTTGTGAGCAGAGAGTGGGAGGACAGATAACTCAGCTTAGGACGAAAGAAAAATTAATATTGCTTCCTGTGTGGCTGGAGAAGAGAAGAGATAGGAAAAGAGAGAAATGTTGGCTTTAAAATAAACCTCCAGCGATGGAGCGGCAAGGTTCATATTCAAAGGTGGTAGCAGATCCCTGTCACACGAAAGGGAGTCCTGTTACCCTTGGTCCTCTTTCTTTCTTATTTCCAATGTGCTCTTCCATGTCTTGATGGGTCATATGTATGGCTCAGATCGCGCCTTTAACCTTGGCTTCCACATCATTTTAAGCCCTTTGTCTTTTTCTATATCTCCACCTCTGATACAAACATGGCCATTGATTCACTTTGTGGAACAAGAGCTTCCGGATTGTACCTTAGTCATCTTAGACTCGAATCTTCCAACTCTAGTGAAGCCTTCAGGCAATCCCAGCCCTGGCTGGTGGCTTGACTCCAAACCTTAAAGAGCTTGAGCCAGAAGCACCCAAAAAAAGCAGTTCCCATATCTCTGCCCCACAGACATGGAAAGATAAGTAAGTTTTCTTGTTTTAAGCAAATAAGCTTTTGATGCAATCTCGACATGAAAAAAATTTAAGAAGAATGAAAGTAGAAAGTAGAGGAGGTAAGAAGGAGCTTGATTAAAGGAAGGTTCTTTTGTTTATTTCAGCATAAGATTATTTTAGGTTGTAAGCAGAATAGTTTTTATTCAATAAGCAAACTGATTATAAAGGAGCCTCAGCCATTTTACAATATCTATGGTCATGCTATTTAAGCAACTCTTTGCTAGTTGTTTTTATTTTGAGGCAACACATATAATAGGAAAGAATAGGACTGAATTTTTTGAATGTGTTTAAAATTCAATATTTAATTCCAGCTTTACTGGGATATAATTTACATATAATAATACACATATATAACAGCTTTACTGAGATATAACAAGAATTTACCCATTTAATGTGTACAACTCAATGGCTTGTCATATAGTCATTGAATTGTGTAACTATTGTTGAAATCAATTTAAAAAAATTTTTGTCATCCAGAAATAAAACCACCTATATCCACTAGTAGTCACTGCAAGCTTTTAAGCTCTCAGCTCCAATCCTATGCAATCATTCATCTACTTTTTATCTGCTAAAAAATTGCCTTTTCTGGAACTTTCATATGAATGGGCCTATATAATATATATATTTTTTGGTGATTGACTTCTTTCATTTAGCATGTTTTCAAGATTATTTATATTGTGGCATATGTCATAGCTTTACATAGTAGAATAATGTTTTATTGTATGGTGATACCACATTTTATATATCTATTCATTAATAAATAAACACATGAACCATTACCAGTATTGGGTAATATGAATTACCCAAAATAGTGCTGCTGTAAATAATGCTGCATTATAGATAATGTTGCTATGAAAATGGTTATACAGATTTTTATGTGAACTCATTTTTATTCCCCTTTGGTATATACCAGGGAGTAGAACTGGTATGTCCCATGATAGCTCAATGTTTAACCTAGAATGAACTGCTAAACTCTTTTTCAAAACAACTGCATGGTTTCACCTTCACACCAATAATAAATGAAGGTTCCAATTTCTCCACATCCTTGGAAAACCTTGTTAAAGTCTTTTTTTTTTTTTTTAATAGTCTTCCTATTGGGTACCTGGAAGTGATATTTCATTGTAATGTTAATTTGTAGTTCCCTAATGGTCAGTAAGGTGAATATCTTTTCATATGTTTATTGATAATTTGTATATCTGCTTCGAAGCGATGTCTGTTCAGATTATTTCTTCATTTTTAAGTTGCATTATTACTTTATGATTGAGTTATAGAATTAAAAACTATCAACTTAAAAATCTTTGTTTTTAAAATATCTGTAGTGGAGATAGCTAATTGGCAGAAGACAGTGCATGAAATTTTGCCATGGTGAGAAGGTTTAAATTTAAGGAAAATTATTTGGTATAGACTTGTCAGACATCACTGCAAATGTGTGGTAGTCAAGAGACCTCTGTTGACCTTGCAGTTTCAGGTAAATTGTTGGGACAGAAAATAAAATGCATGGGTCAAAAATAAATAGAGATGAAGAGAGAGAGGAAGTAAAGGCCTTTAAAAAAAAATTTTTTTTTAAGTGCTAATGATTTTACCACGTCTTTCCCTGGTGGGATCACATGTGGAAGAGAGCATCAATTCTAGACACCTCATTACAGGGAGAAAAGCACTGGTTACAAACCTCTCAGAGACATTACATTGAACAGATTGCATTGAGAAGCAGGGAACACTCCACATTCACAAAGCCTGAGTGGAGGTCATATGTTTGTCTCCCAGGGACATTAGGAAGGACCCCTCTGGTGGAATATTGCTGTCTCAAAGCCCTTCTGAGTTCTAAATTATGTGGCACATCTAAAACAATGCCTTAGAAGGAGTTCATGATAAACAGGTGCTGAATGAATTGAGATATCACATTTGGGTGTCCTGCAGGAGTTCAGGGGTTGAGCCCTGGCCTAGCATACATGATGTCCTGGGTTTGATCCCCAGCACTGCAAACAAACAAAGGAATGAAAAAATAAAAAAGGCACTTTCCACTTTTTATCTAAAGCCTTTGTGTGAAATGTTAATGCAATTTTACTCTAGTGAGCTGAGTCAATTTGTGTGTGTAACTCACCAAGCTCCCCCCTTTTTATGTTAATTTAGTAAAGTAAGCACTTTGGCATCACTTGATATGAATGTGTCAATTGGAAAATGAAAAGTTTTTAAAGCATATGGAGAGACAGAAGAAGCTAGTAACATTATGCAACTGTGACTTTATTTGTGTATTTCTTCACAAAGCATATTTTAAAATCTACCCCCTTTGGTTAGACAAGAGAAATTAGAGGATTGAGGATACTTTGATAAATCAATCTTTTTTATTTTTTTGACCAACACTGTGTGTTATCAAGAATTTCTCGGGGAATTCTTGCCGTCTTACCAAAGAGAATATTTTTCAAAAAGAGTCATGCCAATTCCAATGTCAGTCATGTATCACAGGATCATTTGGCAAGGCACTGGGGTGAGCACAAGTAGACCTGGGCAGCAGGCCAGATCTGTGGTCGGTTGATGAGGTTTAACATACCTATTTTCTTGAAGGGAAATTTGATAAATAAATTTTTACAAAGGAACAGTGACAGGTTGGATTATTTAGAGATCAGTAACCACTTTTGTTTACTGTGGCATTCTCAAAAGAAAACTAGGTAGTTATGTGATTTTAACAAATTTGTGGGGGTTTTTTGTTTGTTTTCATGACATTTAAATGAAATTCAAACAAAGTCCAAGGAACGGCTTGTCTCAGGGAACTCTAGACTGTGATTTTCAGAACATATTACTCAGTAAGCACAGGGTCTGTACAGGTAGGCCTATTAGGAGAAATCTTTCACAATCTTATAGGAAATCTGAAAGGGTAAGGCTTTCTGTCAGTTTCAGAAGTTCCTAAATTCTTCCCAATCGCCTGTAAATGTCGTCCTTTGGCAAATTAGGTTCAGACATTTCCTCACCTTATATCCTAGAGCTACAACCTTCAAATTGGACTACAAGAGGTTCGTGGGCCAGAGTCAATTCCCACATCTTCAACTTGCATCCATAGCCACTGTCCCTAAGATGTCAAGTCCTCTGGGTTCAAAGGTACAGATCAGAACATTAGAACAATCAAAACTTTGTTAAGTCCCTTAATTCTAATGATAGAATTTCCCAACTTAGAGATACACACACACTCAGGTAATTTTTCGATTGTTGTTGATGGTACAAAGATCACAATGAAGGGCCCTTTCCCACTGAATGACTTCTCCCTGCCTTTATTTTTTTATTTTGACACAGGGTCTCACCCAAGTTGCTCATACTCGCCTGGAACGTGTGATACTTCTGCTTTAGCCTCCTGATCACTGGGATTGTAGGCTTGGGACTGTGCATCTGGCAATTTATACATATTTCTTACAAAAGCAAAGACTGACTATAATAAATGTACTCTTTTAAAGCTTCTTAGAATGCTTCAGTTTCAGGCATTAAGGAATGAGGGATGAAGCGATGACTGCCTTGTTTAACAGGATCACTGCCTCAGTAAACCACTGCCCAGTTCTGGAGGACAGGCCATTTGGATAAAGCAAAGAAGGCGTCAGTGGACAGTAAGGAAGGGGCCAAAGGGTTCACCAGCTTTGACACCTAGAAGAGATGGTCCTGGCAAAGTTCTGTGCTCCAGCTATTTTTCTCTCCACTTATCATCTCTTTATCTTAGAATTCAAATTTGGAAGTGATTTAGTTGTCAAAGGATACACATTAACACATTTCTTCCAAGTGAAATAAATCAGACTTTCTGAGAAAAAATAAGCAGACTTCATCTGATTTGTTTGACAAATCAGATTTTCTAGTTAGGTTGGATCATGGATTATTTTTTAACGAAATAAATTTTGGAGCACAAACATTTCAATAAAAATAACTTGTATAATAAAAATGTTTTGTATACAGGCAATCCTCTGTATCCATGGGTTTCCATCTGTGGATTCTACCAATCTTAGATGAAAATATTTCTGGGGAAAAGGCATTAACTGAACATATCTAGACTTTTTATCTTGTTGTTCCCTGGACAATACAGCATAACATAATTACATATTGTTTACATAGTGTTACACATTATAAGTCATCTTGAGATGATTCAAAATATATGGGAGGGCGTGTGTAGGTTATATGCAAATACTCCAACATTTTACATAAGGGACTTCATTATTATTTTAGTCAGGTTTGTTTGTTTGTTTGTTTTTGCTGCTGTGACTAAAAGACCTGACCAGAACACTTTTAGAGGAGGAAAAGTTTATCTGAAGGCTCACAATTTCAGAGGTCTTAATACATAGCAGAACAGCTCCATTCCTTGGAGCTCATGGCAGAATAGGGAAGCAGCTCATATGGTGATTAGGAAGGATAGAGAGAGAAGTCTCCACTTGACAGATACAAATGTATATCCCATAGCCACACCCCCAATGAACCATTTCCTCCAGCCACACCCCACCTGCCTCCAGTTACCACTCATTCCCATCAGGGATTAATTCACTGATTAAGACTCTTACAACCCAATCATTTCTCCTTGAACCTTCTTGAATTATATTGCACTTCAGCTGTTCTGGGACACCTCACATCCAAACCATAACAACTATGTACAGATTATGCTATCTACAAATGTCCTAGAACCAACAACCTTCAAACTAAGGCCTGACTGCATTTGAAGATGGACCTTTGGAAGGTAGCAAGGATTAGGTGAAGTCGTATGGAGTTCCCAGGATGATATTAGCAGCTTTTTAAGAAGAGGAGAAGAGAATGCTTGCTCCCTCTGTCCATCTTCTCTACAATGTGAAGATACAGAGAAATTGTCTGTCTACAGGTCAGGAAGAGAGGCCCCACCAGGAATTGAATTGTCCAACACATTGATTCTTGACCATTAGCCTCCAGTACTATGAAAAATAAATTTCTTTTGTTTAAGCCACACAGTCTATGGTAGTTGTGTTATGCCAACTTGAGAAAACTAAAGACAGTGATTAACATTTTCATTTCTCAACCACATCTGAAAAACAATTCAGTTTAAACAGGTGCCTCTAAGTCAAAGGGTGGCAGACATGATTAATGATCATTTGAAAGGACTTGGTAAAAGATTTTTGGTATAGATCCCAGATACTGAGGCCGTGAACTACTAATGGCTACAAAAAGGTTGTTTCTGTGTGATGTGATTTTCATCCCTTTACTTCCAATACATAAAAGTAGACATTAATGAATTCTCAGCTGATAGAATTAACATAATTAATGAACTTAATAGGATTTATTTTAAATATAATCTAAGAATTTACAATAAAATTCAATGAATTTCTCCACATATTTGTTTCCATGAATAATATACACTGTGAACAATGTACAACTCTTTTACAATGCACTAAAATTGATGCTGAAGCTTGTCTTCGTAAAGCAATAAATAATTTTCATTTATAAATATGTGAACTAATTTTTAAAAACCAGCTACTGCTAGTATATACTACCATTACTACTTCTACTACTAGTACTAATAATAATAGTAATAATGGTAATGATGAGTCAATACAGAATCAATTTAACCTGTCATCACATATGGTTACATTAAGTTAAAAAATCAATATATATATATATATATATATATATATATATATATATATATATATATAAAACAAAGACAGTAACAGGCTAACCAACAAAAAAACTTTCAAGCATAGAAATACATATGATAAGCTCTATGGGCTCTGTAGAATAGTAATATAAGTTTAAAGAAAAGAAGCAATAATGTAAATTTTCCAGGTGTTGGAGAACTTATTCATATATGATTTAAATGGATGTTGGAAATTATCAAATTACAATGTTAATTTTCATTTAAGATGATCAGGATTTATAATACTCGACAATTTGTACCATCATAAATATTTAAATGTATGATGAAGAATTTTATATGCCAACCTAAAAATACATAATAATGCATGGATTTTCAAAATTCTTTTAAAGAGTACATAATAAAGCATTTTTAAGGCCGCTGACTTAGAATGTAGGCAAATGATCCTTTTTCTTGTATTCTAAATGCTTCAAAGAGTGTTGGGCAATAGTTAGAATCATTCATTTCAGCCATCAGGAAAATGAGCACCATGAGGAGCACTCTGATGTCAAGGCTCTGGGCACACGTTCCAGCTCTGTCACTTACAGAGCTGTGTGACAATGGCAAGTTAGCTAACTGCTTCTCCGGCCTTTCATGGGCACAACGGCCAAACAATGATTACCTCATGGGATGCATGTCAAGGGTGCAAGACACAAGCCTCCCTCCTATAGTGTGGGTATTCACAAGAAATACAGCTTCTCAGAATGACTCCATCAAAGAAAGTAATTCTGAATGCTTACAGCGTTAACCGATTTTAACAGTTTTAATTTCCACATTTCTTAGAACTCAAGATTAAGTTTCCAATTCTGATTCCCATTTTTTTGTAGTTATTTCCAAACAAAAATTTCTTCTAGACAGACATGAAAATTATGTTTGTTGTTAGCCTAGATAATATCGCCAACCACAAGGAGGGAAAAAGTTAAAAAGATGTTATAAGATGCTCCCTTATAGCCTAAAATGAGAGCATTTCTTTTACTTATTTAACTTCACATTGGCATTGTCAGTAACATACATGCATGTTTTAGTCAGCTAGTTTCCTGCTGTGACCAAACGTCTTGACAAGAACAATAAGAGGAGGAAAAGTTTATTTGGGGGCTCATGGTTTCAGAGGTCTCATTCCATAGATGGCCAATTCCATGGCTCTGAGCCCAAGGTGAGGGAGGATACCACGAAGGAAGAGAAGTATGGTGGAGGAAAGAAGCTGTGGATGTGGCCACCAGGAAGCAGACAGAGACAGCTTCACTGCCTGGAGACAATATATACACCCCAAAGGCACACCCCAATGACCCACCTCCTCCAGCCTCGCCCTACCTGCCTATAGTTACCACCCAGTTAATCCCCAATGGATTAGTGCCCTGATTAGGTTAAGGCTCTCATAGTCCAATCATTTCACCTCCAAACCTCCTTGCATTGTCTGACACATGAACTTTTGGGGGACACCTAATATCTAAACCATAACAATGAAGATTATGAAAATGGATACCCATCCGATTATGAAACTTAAGAACTACAATAATAGACAAAAGGAAACATTCAAAAGCAGGGTGCATGCTCTGTGCTTCCTGCAGCGGATGGTGGCCCTCACCTGGTCAATGAAGCAAAGGTGGAGGATACTTGTGTAACCTCGTGAGCACTTACCCCAGGGCCATCTTACCTAAGAACTACAAACCCGCCTAGCAGCCTGAAGGGTGCAGCTCATAAAACCAGCATAATACTTAATTGTGTAATTAATTAACGTGTCTCTCAACTACTTTTGGTTGACGTGGAAAAGACAGTAAAAGTAGACCAGATTAAATTGCCAGTTCCTCAAGGTCATATAGTGAACCTTGCTTGTTTTTGTTTTTCCAGACCTGACATTGGTGTACTTTACTTAGGAAGTGCCTGCTCACTGATGGTTGAACTAAACTTGCCCTCAAGCAGGGAGAGGGGGAGCCATATCCACACTACAGTGAGAAACTCAGGAAAGTTTCCTCTAGGCTGGAGCCAAAGCTGGCTCTTCCAATACTGCCCCCCCCCCCCGCAGCAACTTTGTTAAGGAAAAATTAGATTTTAAAAAGGCAATCAAGATCACCCTAGTTTGGATTCATTCTTAGGTTCACAATTGAAACCAAGTGTGAGTGTCAGAGATGCTGCCTTGGTTCGTCTCAGGGCCAAGTACAAGCAGGATAACAGCGTGCAAAGATCCTTGGCATCAAAGAGAGCCTTGGGACAAGGTCATAGCTTTGAAAATCACTACCTGATTTGGTGCCGATTACTTGACCTCTCGGATATCATTTTTCTCACCTATAAATTAGGGATGATAACAACTATCTTGAGGGGTTTTTATAAGAATTTAGGTTGTCCAGTGCACACTGCCCGTTTATTGAATGGTAATCAAGTTATTAAATGCTTCAGTTGTTTGTGATGTCATGCTTAGATGTTCAGGCTGCCTCAGGGGGAAAAAAATGTCTCTAATTATGCATGCTCTGAGAAAATGTTAATAATATTGATTTCCATATATTGAATGGGTCTGTGAGATCATCAGAAACTTTAAGCCATGTGTTCATTTCATTAAAAATGATTCAGAAGACAGCTTCATTTAAGTACAACCAGATAAAACTTGCTGACAAAGAAATCAATATGATCCAGTTCAATGACATCACTTTATGATCCCTTACCAAGTATCCATCATAGTACCCCATTCAAACAAAATACCAGTAGCTTGGGATGCGTATCTCAGGGTAACAATTTAAATTGTCTTTAAAGACAGGGAATTGATGGCTGAAGATTGGAAAAGAACATTACTTTCTGATAAAAATAAAATCACAAAAATCAAGATAAGTAGAGAAGGATCTCAGAAGCACTGAGCAGTTTCTGGTTCAACATGAACACATTGAGGGGAATCACCATTTTCTGAGATGAAACACAAGTAGACACATCTTTTAACGCTCTGGAAATTCAACATTTAAAATGTTTTAAATTTTTTCTTGTGGCATTTAATTTTAGGCACTAAATGTCAGATACCATTTAAATTTTCAAATAAGAATGAGTTTTTATTGCATTGGTATGACTTTCACTCTGGATCAAACTCGAGTAGCTAGAAAGACTGGAGATTTAATTCATGTTTAAAGAAATGCCATGTAGAGTTGTGGTATTCTAAGATCTTCTTCTTTAAAAAATTGAGCAATAATTTCTAAAACTGTTGAAACTGTTTATAACTTGGCCATTTTCTTTCTCAGAGGCTCCTCCACTTAGCCCTTCCATTGACACCCACATATTTAGAATTCTCCAGACATTTTAGGGCCCATTCTACCTATCACCACATGGAGTCACCTTTATCTCATATTTCATCACACGATCCATTTTTTTTTAGCATTATACATTTTTTTGTCATAGGAAACATGAATTTAAATAATAAGTGGATGGTTACAAAAAAAGTAAATTTTCTTATTAGTTAATGCATTTGGGTAGGAGTTGGTCCAATTCACAGTGGCTTGGTAAGATGATCACTGAGGCTTATCTGATGGAATTTTCTAGAAATATCAGAGAAGACATCATACCTTCCACTAATATCAAGTGTATAGAAATGGTCTCTAGGAGGTAAGATTCAAAAATCCCTGAGATTTTTTTTTTCCCTGATCCACAAACAGAAGTACCTCCAAGATGATGCCATGCCTGGAGTCAGTCCCAACCCCACAGTCATTTTCCTGATTTATTAGTTAAAAAAAAATATTAGCTGTGCCACTGAAAGATTTCTAGAAAGATCTGATCATTTAAAAATCCTTCTGCTCCTTCAGCATTTAGACATTACTGCTACATAAAAGCATTCTAAAATCCGAACTCATCTTTAAGTAAAGGGAAAAACCAATAGGAAAAGGAAAGGCAAATCAGAGCCAGAGATGGGAACTGAATCTTTGAGATTCTCCAGTCCTGGTAACCAAAGGGGTTGGATTTAATTGTTCCAAGGAATAATAGGCTTTGGACTAAAAGAGGTAAGAGTTACAATCAATCCCCTAACTACCTCCATTAAGGGTCTCCTACCTCATAGAAGAAGAGAATAGGAAAAAAAAAATCAATAGGCATAAGAAGAAAAAGATTATAATTTTGCATAGGCTTAAGTAGGTGTGGACAAAACCTGGATGAGAATTTATATCTACACAATTGTACTTTACTTTTGTGATTCAAGAACTCCCAAACCAATACCATGAATTCTTCAAGCTGGTAAGTTTCCAGGGATGCCTATCAAAATCAGATGCAAAACTTCCTTAGAGCAACACAATCACAACCCAAACTGTACAAGGTCTACACACACACACACACACACAAAGAAGTACATCTGTTATGAGGTATTAGTGAATGATTTGACTTCTTGGATACCAATGGTTCTCACCTGGTATTAAATCTGAACACTCCTGTGGAAGCAATAGACCTCCTTCAGCAAATTCTACTAAGGCTACTCATGTTAATAAAGTGATTCTTCCCCATTCTTGGATGGATGGTGGAGTGAAGAGTTTGAAGGACACACACACACACACACACACACACACACACACACACACACACACCATTCATCTAATACTGATACCCCCCTCTAAAGCAGTCACTTATTAAATTGCTGGAAGTTAGACCAGAAGAACTAGAATGGACTCACAGAAACATCATTTTCTTTTCTTTGTTTCTTCCTCATTCTCTCCCTCCTAACTTCCCAGGTTGCTTCCTTCCATCTTTCCTTCCTCCTATAAGCAACCTAAAAAACAAGGACTTATGGATTAATTTATTTTTTAATTAAATATGACAAATTAATGATGGAAACATTCTGCCTTTGCTCCGCAAATGAAACTTTGGGCACGTTTGTGAGTGGTGATTATGGAAGATAGGCTGATGCTAAAATCTAAGCTCATTGGCAAATTTCATTGGAAAAAAGTCATTTTTACCATAACTCACTGTCTTGAGAACTAGTCTTCTTCTGTGTCTCCCTCCTTACCTTCCTTTTCTTCTTCCTCCTTCTCTCCATCCTTCCTTCCTTAAGTCTCTTGTTCATTTGAAATGACTCTAAGGCAACCAATAGAAGAAGGCATTTTAAAATAAGCTGAGGAAACTGGAAATATGAAAATTAAGATGAAAATGAAAAAAACCCATAAAAGCCAGTAGTGAGGCAGCTACACAGAAAAGGCAGGTTGAAGTCTAGTGTTCTTCCTCAGGGTAGAATATAATGCATCTCCCTGGTTTCATAAGGAGTCAGACTAAAAACACAAACAAGTTCAAAGTGCATTACCAGGTGTAGGTTTGAAGCTATTAAAAAAAAAAAAAACCCTGAAATATGACAGTGCCTTAAGGACATTGTCTCCTATGCCCACATTAAAGCTGCTAATGCTTCTCACCTCCACACCAAAGTAAATCAACACTTAGAAATACTGCTGCACAAACATGGCATAGTGAATACCACTATTAGGTTCACGTGCACCAGTAAGTATTTTAGAGACTTTTAAACATTCTAACTCATTACTGAGAAAGTGAGGTGCATCCCCATAAGCCGAAAAGAAAAGGAAAGGAAATTCAGAGAAAAAGACGGGTTCTGACACCTTGAGACCCTCCAGTCCTGCTAACCAAAGGAGTCAATTTAATGAGCATTTATAGCAAGACTGTCAACCACTAATTATTTTAGATTTCACTGAAGTTTTGTGGGAAGACTGAAAAAGATACTTCATAACCATAGTAACAACTTAAAAAAATTACTCTTTAGAACATTCTGTTGTCCCTCCAACATCCTCTTAAGATACCTGCTGCAGTGGTTCACCTTCAGGACAAAGTCAGCATCCTCCATACCTCCAGCTTTTTCCAACAAATTTTGGGGTGAATATAAACTTGGAGGACAGTGTGGTATCTAAAAAGTGGTAGTGGTAAGCAACTGTAGATATCGTAGCCACAGAATCCTAATCCAAATTGTATCCTGGTATGGTCATTTCTACATTTCATTGTGCCTACTTACCACAATTTCTGGTCATGTTCTATTTGCAGAAGGTGTCTAGTCAATCAAAGATAGTTCTTTCAAACCTGCTAAAACATAGTAGTGAGCTGACTCTATGGGAGATTCAAAGATGTGTTTTCTCCATAAAGGAAACTTACAGATCTGGTCAAGAAGACAACACTTGCATGAAAGAAATCATTAGAGAACAGCACTTTAAATCCACAGAAAAAGTACTGAGGGGTAAAATATCTGCATGGTGAAGGCTATGGTCCCAGGAGTAATTGTCCTGCAGACAAATATGATCATTAGGTGTGATTTGTTTGCACAACAGAGGCAAGAGTTCAAAGCTGAAGTCAATTGTAACTTTGCTTCTCTGAGCATGACATTTAAGGTGTTTATATTTTGACTTTTCTCAGCGACTCAGCTCAGAATAGGGAAAAAATAGATCCACAGGGAGAAAATAGATCCTTTTCTTCTTTTGGTTCTAATACAATTGGGTGCAGGAGCTTGCTGTATGGGAATACAAGTTTACATACACGCTACTTGTTTATTTACTTATATTCTACTAAAACTAAATTGTAAGAAGCTTGTACTGTTTGAAAAATTAAGATAGGGTTTTAGCCTTCATGAAAGACTAAAGAGAGATAGGTTCTTGATATGCAAATTGGGTGTGGGTGCTGATCCTTCTTTTATTTTACTAGCGATAGATTTCTAAGACGAGCAAAATTTTGCTCCACGTCAATGGCTATGACACTATTGATGCAATAAAAATATGCATTGTTTTATTTTAAAGGATTCAGTAGGTCCTCATTATTGAATAGTTATAAAAGCCCAGTGGAAACAAATTTATCCCCTCTGCTGCTTGGAAGTCCTTTATCCCCTCCTTTGCCTCAATTTGTTTAATTACTTAAAATGCCCTATGGTGTGAACGCGTCTGTGCAAAGTTTGTGTGTTAGAAACTCGAAACTCAATCCCCATTGATCATATGTGGATGGTGTTTGGAGGTGAGGTCTTTGAGAAGTAATTTGGATTAGATGAGGTCATGATGGTGGCCACATGATGGGATTAGTGGCTTTCTAAGAAGAGGAAGAGCGAGACCTGAGCTAACATGCTCTGTCTTGCCACATGATGCCCTCTGTCATGTTAATATCCAGAAAGAAGGCCCTCACCAGATGCTGAGCAGATGCAGCTACCATGCTCATGGCCTTGCCATTCTCTAGAACCTAGAGTCCAAAAAAAAAGTCTCTATCCTTTATAAATTAGATGGTCTAGAAAATGGACTAAGACAAGATCCATCTCAAAGGCTTTTCTCTTTACAGAGTCATCCCTGACCACTTTCTCTTTGGAATCTTTTGAGATCACTTTGCATTTTTTAGGTCATCCGCCACGGTGTGCTTTACAGTATGGCTATTGATTCCTGTCAACCCACCGCAACTACTGGTCACGTAAGGACAAGGACAAGAAGTAATCACTTTGGAAGAACCTGAGTCTCCCAGCATGATACTTAGAATAAATGCAGTGATTATAATTATGTTGAGGTGAATTGGGAGACATTTTGATGACTCCTCATGAAACTTTTACTCCATGTAAAATCCCCTTCTTTCTAGCATTTTGCTGGATATTTTGATGCATCCCAGATCCTCCTTCAGGAGTGGAGGACGCCTTACTCCAGCTGCTGGGAATGCCGCTAAGGGTGAGTCCTCAGCTGTCAGCTGATCAAAGCTTAGAGCTCACTCACCCAAGACCATATCCAATGATGGGACAACTGGGGACATGAAGGCCTGGCCCTCTTGCTCTTAAGTGGAACAGCTCTGTTGGATCTTCTGTTTTACTGAGTCCCCTTACATTTAATACACTGATTTCATTGCAGAGTGGATGGCACCACAGCTTAAGTCCTCTCTCTGCCTGATCCTGATTCCTTCTTCTCCTTTCTACCCGTGGTCCTCCTAAGAGCACCCCCTCATAGTCAGACTACACACTCATCTCTTGTTTGGTGTACTCCCAGGAATCAGAGTCTGCAACAGCATGTAGAACATGAAAATACTGCAGGACTTTCACTGTGACATTGACCTGTCACCATTCCCCATGAGGATAGGGGCTATAGAGAAGGTGTCCTGAGTTTCCTACAGTGGATCTCCTCGGCCACCCTAGATATTTTATTTAATAATCAAAATATGCTGCTCTCTCCTCACTTTTCTGGAAATAAGCACAACATATGTTTGATGGGAGAAACTAAACTACACTTCTGTTCCTCCTGCGGCTTGTTTAACTTAGTTTTTCAAAACAAATATTCTATGTTTACTTGCCAACAGAGGAATGCTGGAGTTCATAGCCCTTTTCCTATTTGCAGAAGACATAAGATGTCAAAAAGGTTGAGATCATTTTTTCTAGATGCTTCGAAAAGCCTATTTCAAAGAACATGCGCAGATTATAAATTATGTATGAAAAGGTAGAGATATAAAATGCTACTGAGGAGTGGAACTGAGGTAATGAAAGGAAACTCATTCTATATCCTTTCTGAGATGAAAGGCATGACCCCATTTGGAGAGACAGAAGTTGAAGATCTACATGTGAAGCTATAGCATCGAATAGTAACGTTTTTGACAAATATAAATTTCAAGTGGAATTATCAAGCTAGTTAAGACAATTCAATCATTGTGAACATTTGATTTGTAAGATGTCAAATTCATGTTAAACATTATAATATTTGGGGAATCCATTAAATTCTTCAAGGAAAAAATATGGTTGACTGAAATTACATTTTAAATTTACAACAAGGCTGCAGTAGGGATTAATAAAAGAAGGGAAAAGATGTAGAGATAAAAATATTATAAGTGGGAAATAAATAAAACGTTTCCTAGCACTGTTTCTTATTTTAGAAAGTTTTGTGATAATCAACAAAATAGCTAAAAGCAATTCACAATATGTGCTTTAATTTGGTTTTTGATTTTGTTTTTAATAATAAGAGCTAGATCAAATCCTTCTGTGGAAAAAATATGCTATACCAAATTTTTAAATGGACTATATGTTCTCTTAAATAGGAACTTTTATAAATTAGTTTTAGTTTACTAAGAATTTTAAACCTTCATTTTTATTAACTTATGCAATGTGCAAGGCATATTCATGGAAAAAATTTAGTTTTAGAGTATATTGCTATAGTTTGACTGTCTCTCCCAGATTTAATGTATTCTAAATTAATCTCAAAGTCATATGTTAATGGTATTTGAGAGGTGGGACCTTCGGAGATGATTGAGTCACAAGAGCTCTGTCTACATGAATGGATTATGTCACGAATTCCAGCTTGTGTTTTATTGTACTAATAGATTAATAGGTTACCCAGGGAGTAACTATGTTATAAACACAAATTGTACCTAGCAATTCACTCTTTTATTTATTTATTTATTTATTTTTTTATTATTAGTTGTTCAAAACATTACAAAGCTCTTAACATATCATATTTCATACATTTGATTCAAGCAGATTATGAACTTCCATTTTTACCCCGTATACAGATTGCAGAATCACATCGGTTCCACATCCACTTTTTTACATACTGCCATACTAGTGTCTGTTGTATTCTGCTGCCCTTCCTATCCTCTACTATCCCCCCTCCCCTCCCCTCTCCTCCCATCTTCTCTCTCTAACCCATCTGCTGTAATTCATTTCTCTCTCTTGTTTTTTCCCCCTTTCCCCTCACTTCCTCTTATACGTAATTTTGTATAACAATGAGGGTCTCCTTCCTTTACCATGCAATTTCCCTTCTCTCTCTCTTTCCCTCTCCCCTCTCGACCCTGTTTAATGTTAATCTTCTTCTCATGCTCTTCCTCCCTATTCTGTTCTTAGTTGCTCTCCTTATATCAAAGATGACATTTGGCATTTGTTTTTTAGGGATTGGCTAGCTTCACTTAGCATAATCTGCTCTAGTGCCATCCATTTCCCTGCAAATTCCATGATTTTGTCATGTTTTAGTGCAGAGTAATACTCCATTGTGTATGAATGCCACATTTTTTTATCCATTCATCTATTGAAGAGCATCTAGGTTGGTTCCACAGACTAGCTATTGTGAATTGTGCTGCTATGAACATCAATGTAGCAGTATCCCTATAGTATGCTCTTTTAAGGTCTTCAGGGAATAGTCTGAGAAGGGCAATAGCTGGATCAAATGGTGGTTCCATTCCCAGCTTTCCCAGGAATCTCCATACTGCTTTCCAAATTGGCCGCACCAATTTGCAGTCCCACCAGCAATGTACAAATGTACCCTTTTCCCCCACAGCCTCGCCAGCACTTGTTGTTGTTTGACTTCAGAATGGCTGCCAATCTTACTGGAGTGAGATGGTATCTTAGGGTGGTTTTGATTTGCATTTCTCTGACTGCTAGAGATGGTGAGCATTTTTTCATGTACTTGTTGATTGATTGTATGTCCTCCTCTGAGAAGTGTCTGTTCAGGTCCTTGGCCCATTTGTTGATTGGGTTATTTGTTATCTTATTGTTTAATTTTTTGAGTTCTTTGTATACTCCGGATATTAGGGCTCTATCTGAAGTGTGAGGAGTAAAAATTTGTTCCCATGATGTAGGCTCCCTATTTACCTCTCTTATTGTTTCTCTTGCTGAGAAAAAACTTTTTACTTTAAGTAAGTCCCATTTTCTTGACCTGTGATGCCTTCTACCATGGTATGATACAAAAAGAAGGCCCTCATCAGATGTCAGCACCATGTTCTTAGACTTCTCAGCCCTGAAAACTCTGAGCAAAATAAACCTTTAATTTTTCTAAGTTACCTCATCTGTGGTACTCAGTTATAGCAAATGTACTGGCATATCTGTTTTCTAAAGTTTCACAACTCTTGCTGTAAAGATGAAATCTGAGGGTTAGAGGAGGAGATTCAAATAACTTTTATAAAGCAGGATTCCAAGGAAGGTTCAAAACCTCCAAGAATAATGCTAGCTTAATTTCAACACAAAATCAGCATCAAAATGGATTTGTTTTTCTAGTTCAGAACTGATTCTATTTTTGATTTCACAGTATATTTAGTTCATGTGAATCTTTGTCCCAGTTCTTTGGTTTGGGATAAGAGGAATTCTGAAACACTTTGAGGTATGTTTTTAGATTATTTTCAAATTTAATTTAAAAAAAGTACTTTGATATTTTCACCCCTAGATCTAGAGGATAGTTTTCTGTCTCTAAAGTTTAATAGTTGTGTTTTGGATGTTTATCAGAATGGATTGCTTCAGTTTTACTCTCCCAAGTTCACTGTGGGCCATTTAACATTTATAGTCGGATCTTTTATTCTCAGAATCTTTTATGTTACAATTTTAAACATTAATTCAAATTATTGCTTTGTTTTCTTCTTCAGGAACTCAACTATGTTGAATCTCATATTCTATTTTTATCTTTTGTCTAATTTTAAAAATTAATTAATTTATTTTTTTCACGTTTCTTTTATCAGACTTCTCAATGTTTGCCTGTTGTATTTTCAGCTAATTCTATGATTTTATTCTTCCTCGAATATTTGTCATTATTGTTTATTACTAATTTGATGTTGTAGTTTTTCACAGATATTTTTTAAATTATTTATGTCTTAGCTCTCATCATTCTTTTCCTGACATTTATTTTGTGCTGAATTTTTGAGCTTTTGAGCTTAGTGAGTTTTTTCATAACCAGTACTGCTTTTGATGACATTTAACTCATGTTGAAGCATTCTGCTACAACTTTTTTTTTTCTGCCTTATATCCAATTTTTGGTTTCTTTTTAAGTTTTCAGATTGTTACTAGAGCATTAGTAATACTTTGGGAGAAAAAAAAAATCCTTCTACCTTATTAAAGGATTCTCCAGCTAGGGCCCTATGAATGAGATTGACAATAGACAGATGAACAAGAGCAAAGCAAACATGAGTAACTATGTTAGCATACGTATAATGCAGATATTTGAATGAATTCAGCAATGAGTAACTAAAAGGGAGCTTAGAACATAGGCAAATATAGCATCTTCACAAAGAACAATACATTTTAGAGAAGTAATAAGACAGAGGGAAAGTACTTTTAGTTTTTAGGATAGCAAATTGTGGAAAGGTAAATAAATAAATGGGAGAACAGGGAGTCCTATGTAGAATTTTTGGTGCTATCTCCAGGCTAATAAGGGTCTAAATTGCTTCCCAGGATGAAGTTCTGTTCTTCATGGTGGAGAGAAGAGAAAGGATGTCTTTACAAATTTTTGTCCTGCTCTTAGGACAATAGTAGAGAGCCAAGAGTTTTTTCCATGTTAGCTTGTTCTCAATTGCCTTCTGTTATGGTCTCACTTCAGCGCTTCCTTAATTCCACATAAGCATTCTCAATATTGCTTGACTCATGAGCTAGACCATTATGATTTACGCTTCCTTTTAGAAAATTTATGGTGCATGATTGAGAAGGGTTTTTAGGTTAGAAGATTTCTATTTTAGATCATTGTGATGTTAAAGACTTTATTACAAAGGCCATTTAATAAAATATCTAATTTATGTGACACAGTGGCGAATGTAAAGTTTCTCTTTTGTGAGGTGTACCCCCCAAAGCTCACATGTGAGACAATGCAAGAAGGTTCAGAGGAGAAATGATTGGGTTTTAAAAGTCTTAACCCAATCAGTGATTTAATCCCTGTGGCTGGAGGAGGTGGGATTTAGGGTGTGACTTTGGTGTACATATTTGTATCTGGTGAGTGGAGTCTTTCTCTGCCTCCTGGTCACCATGATGTGAGCTGCTCTTCTCCACCATCCTCTCCTGCCATGATGTCCAGCCTCACCTCAAACCCTGGGGAATGGAGACGGCCTAAGACCTCTGAAAGCATGAGCCCTCAAATAAACATTTCCACCTCTAAAATTGTCCTTTAGTCACAGCAACACAAAAAGCTAAGACACCTTCAAATCAAAATTCTCCTCTGCCACCGTAGCATATTTGGGGTGGCCTAAATATACTACCTTTCAAGTTTGTACTCCTTAGGAAGAGTGAATTTGGGTGGTTTCTGAAATTTTTAGTTAAAAAGTGACTTCTGTTGGCACAGAAAAGTTCATTTTTTTTTAATATGTGATATTTAGGACCAGCTAGGTTTTCTTGTACTTATTGCTCCTTAGGACTCTTCCTTTATATTGATTGCTTCTCCTTTCCCTAAAGGATTGAGGCCAAGAGTCGTCTTGCTTTTTAGGGGGTATATTCTCAAGAATACTCTGGTGTGCACACCTCTGAGCTTTCTCCTCTCTAGTGCCCAGGTAGCAAATGTCTACTCTTCATGTTGTATTTCCTCCTCAGGGAAGGACCTCCCTCTTCCATGGATGATTTCTACTGACTCTGTTTACTTTCCAACCAATTTTCTGTTCTCCCAGGAGCTCTGATCTTCTTGGATATCCATTTTTCCAGATTTGCTGAGAGCCATTGCCAAGTAGGAATGACGCATGGCAATTTCTTTGTCAGCCTACCCAATGTTGCTTAGAGGAAGGACTCTCCATATTGGACCCAGGTCATTTGCAGTGACATTTCATGTAAGGTGACCTTGCTCAAGGACCAGGGCGGATCCGGGTTTAGGGCGGATCAGGGTTTAGGGCTCTCCTTGGGTTTAGGGCGGTTCCAGGTTTAAGGTGTACCCTGCTGGGAATAGGGCGTATCCTGCTGCCTCAGGTGTGCCCGCTCCTGGAGTTCCCGTTGAGTACTCGCGGGATTCAGAGAGTATTTGGGATTTTCCCCCAGAACGTGGATTTTGCCCAGAACGTGTTTTTAGAGTGCCGGTGTGAGTTCAGGAATAAAGAATTGCTGTTTGAATCTACAAAGCTGTGAGTGGCTCGTGATTTTGTGCCCAGCCAGACTGCGGCACAGATTCACATAAGCTGTGTCCTTATGTGACACATAAGGACAAAAACAATGACATGTTTTTGTATCTCTATGTTCTTTGGAATCTGGGTGGAAAAATTAAAATTTGAAGACACTCTATGGAGATACACTTCTCACTACAAATCCAGTAGCCATGTTTCAGCCCTCAGTTCCCTGCACCTCCATGCTGTCTCCTCCAGTACTGGCCATTCCCTTATGCAGGAGAGCAGAGTCTGCTTCTGCTGCCAGATGCCCTGGTTTGAATTCCAGCTCCTTAACTGCATATCTGTATGATATTCAGGAATTTACTCATATATTCTCTGCCTCAGTACCCACATCTGTATGACATGACAGGTCATAGTAAGAAAATTAAACAGTCAATATACAGGAAATCTCCAAAGAATGCCTGGCACATAACAAATGCCTATAGGTTGGGATATGCCACCAGGACCACCTGATTCTCACACTCCTGACCAGTTCCTTTGTGCCCTGCACCCCCACATCTGCCTTTTTTATTGTTGGCCTCTCTCTTCCCTTCTAAGAATATCACTATAGTCTCAGTCTAGTCTCATGTGTTGACCCACTACTTCTTAGCACCTGAATATCCTGGAGTTCCTAAGTTTCAACATTTAGCAGTTTTTGTGTTTTTTGTTTGTTAGTTTGCTTTTTTTTCCTTTTGTACCAGAGATTTAATCCAGGGCTCTTTTCCTCTGAGTTACAACCCCAGCCCCTTATTATATGTTGAGACAGAATTTCAAGTTATGCAGGCTAGCCTCAAACTTATGATCCTCCTACCTCAGCCTCCTGAGTCTCTGAGATTTCAGTTGTGCACCACTGTGCCTGACCAAAGTCAGATTCTTTGTTGGCATTTAGAGCTTTCTATGGTCTCTTCCTTCCAAGCTCTCCAGTTTCATCTTTCCAACTCAATATTAAGCTCAAATTTTCACTCTGGCCTAGAGATATCACCTCAGTATCGATTCCTCTCATGTAGTCCCCTCTGCTTGAAAATGCCTCCCAACCTTTTCTTTTATACCTACCTATTGTTGAGTAAATCCTATTTATGTTTCCACAGGTAGCTTTGTGCTCACCACGTGCAGGAAGTCTTCCTTCAGCCCCATATTTTCTGGCTAAACCAAAGACTCACTTCAGCGCTTCCTTAATTCCACATAAGCATTCTCAATATTGCTTGACTCATGAGCTAGACCATAATGATTTACGCTTCCTTTTAGAAAATTTATGGTGTGTGATTGAGAAGGGTTTTGGGGTTAAAAGATTTCTATTTTAGATCATTGTGATGTTAAAGACTTTATTACAAAGGCCATTTAATAAAATATTTAATTTATGTGACACAGTGGCAAATGTAGAGTTTCTCTTTTAATAAATTATCAGTACTTTGGATTTACTTCACGTTGATGAATACAAAGTAAGGTTAGTTGTCAACTAATCTAAAAAGAGGTTAGTCATCAACTAATCTAGAAATGTTGTATTTGGTTTGAGAACAAAATATATATTAGGGCTGGGGCTGGGGCTCAGTGGTAGAGCACTTGCCTGGCATGTGTGAGGCACTGGGTTTGATTCTCAGCACCACATGTAAATAAATAAAACGAAGGTCTAGCAACAACTAAAAAATATATTTTAAAAATTATATATATATATATATATATATATATATATATATATATATAAATAAATATAAATAGTGTGGGTGTGGCCTTGAATTTTTAACTGCATTCAAAACCGCCTGTTGGGGCATTTTTATTTTGTTCTAAAAGTTATCTTTGCGACTTGTTACTAAATGACAAGCTAAAAGAGACTTTCTCAGGAATTTTCTTTGCAAACAGTTATCTTCTAATGTGACATTGAAGGTGTGAATAATTTTTGTTGCAGATAGATAAAAAGTCTAGGTTGGTGTAATTTCACATTTTTTTTAACTTTCTAAAAAAAATCATTGCAACATCTTGATGTGCTATATCAAGTTTGATAAGTTGGAAACTTAAAAATATGATAATCTTGATTTACATTTGCAAACCTGCTTCCCTCTTTCTTTCTCTCAATAACATGTTATATGTTAATATGAATATGTGATAAAGAGGTCTATGGTAGAAAATCCTTAAATTGCTAGGTGACAGGCTTCCTAAACTCCTTGATTTCTAATGACTTCTAGGTCAGAAGGAATAGGAAGTTTTATTTATGTGTGTTTGTTGATATGTATGAGAATAATAATATAGAAAACAGTTTGTAGTTTGCCCAACGCCTACCAATTCTGTGGTAGACAAAACATTCCCTCACTCCCACCCCACAAAGGTGACCATGTCCTACTGCCTGGAACCTGTGGTATGACAGAGGCGGGTTTGAAGATGTAAGTAAAGACTTGTTGTGGGAACATGATCCTTGTTTACCTGGCTGGGGTCCTCACAGGAGGGAAGTCAGAGCGTCACAGTCAGAGAAGGAGATGTAATGATGGGACCACAGAATGCAACAAGACAAGGAAGAGGCCATGAGCCAAAAAGTATAGGCAACTTCTAGAAGCTGGGGAAGACAAAGAAGCAGATTCTCCCCCTGGAGCTTCCAGGAAAAAAATATAGCTCTACTGACACCCTGATATTGGGATTTCTAACCTCCAGAACCCCAAGATAAGACACCATCATCTTCCACATTCATGATTCAAACAGAGACTGAAAACAGATTTCTATTTTATTTATTCCAATTTGATATGTATGCTGGCAGAACGCATTTCTTTATAGTGCACATATAGAGCACAATTTTTCCTGTCTCACAAAGAATCAAACTCTTCGTGTTGGCATACATGTACTTAGGGTAATGATGTCCATCTCATTCCACCATCTTTCCTACCCCCCCATTCCCCCTTCTTTCTCCTCCCTCCCCTTTGCCCTATCTAAAGTTCCTCCATTCCTCTCATGCTCCCCTCTCCCATCCCCATTATATATCAGCCTCCTTATATCAGAGGAAACATTTGGCATTTGGTTTTTTGGGATTGGCTTACTTCACTTAGCATTATATTCTCCAACTCCACCCATTTACCTGTAAATGCCATGATTTTATTCTCTTTTAATGCTAAATAATATACCATTGTGTATATATACCACAGTTTCTTTATCCATTCATCTACTGAAGGGCATCTAGTTTGGTTCCACAATTTAACTATTGTGAATTGTGCTGCTAGAAACATTGATGTGACTGTGTCCCTGTAGCATGCTGTTTTTAAGTCCTTTGGGTATAGACCAAGGAGTGGAATGATGGTTCCATTCAAAGTTTTCCAAGGAATCTCCATACTGCTTTCCAGATTGGTTGTAACAATTGCAGTCCCACCATCAATGTGTGAGTTTGCCTTTTTCCCCCACATCCTCTCCAACACTTATTGTTGTTTGTATTCTTAATAGCTGCCATTCTGACTGCAGTGAGAATGGCAGCTATTAAGAGTAAATTAAATCTTAGAGTAATTTTTATTTGCATTTCTCTAATTGCTAGAGATGTGGAACATTTTCTCATATATTTGTTGATTGTATATCATCATCTGAGAAGTGTCTGTTCAGGTCCTTGGCCCATTTTTTGATTGAGTTATTTGTGTGTATGTGTGTGTGTGTGTGTGTGTGTGTGTGCGTGCTTAGCTTTTTGCGTTCTCTATATACCCTGGAGATTAGTGCTCCATCTAATGTGTGTGTGGTTAAAATTTGCTCCCATTCTGTAGGCTCTCTATTCACCTCACTGATTGTTTCTTTTGCTGAGAAGAAGGTTTTTAGTTTGAATACATCCCATTTATTGATTCTTGGTTTTACTTCTTGCACTATAGGAGTCTTATTAAGGAAGCTAGGGCCTAATCTGACATGATAGGAATTTGGGCTACTTTTTCTTCCATTAGGCACAAGGTCTCTGCTTTAATTCCCAGGTCCTTGATCCACTTTGAGTTGAGTTTTGTGCATGGTGAGAGATATGGGCTTGATTTCATTTTGTTGTGTATGGATTTACAGTTTTCCCAGCACCATGTATTGAAGAGGCTTTTGAAACTATTTTTTAAATTGCCTACATACTGACAATGTAACACACATTTTTCTTGCCTCTATTCCCCAAACAATACACTATAATATTTTTTACATAGACTTTACATTGTGTTAGGTATCATGATTAATATGGAGATAAAGTATAAGAAAGATTTGCATAGACTACATGGAAATATCATAGTATTTAGTATAAGGTGCTTGAGTATCCACAGATTTGGCAACTTTGAGGCATCAGAGAACCAAATTCTCCACAGATACTGAGAGATGACTCAGTTGTTTGAAACCACTATTTTTGTAGTAATCTGTTACAGCAATAATAAGAAATTAGTACATAAAGATGACTTCATTTCACTTTTTGTCAGAGATGACGAAGTGTTTAGCTAAAATGTGAAACAGATTTCAGTATAAGAAACCTAGAGTACAACAGTGTTGGGTGAAAAGACTCACACACATTTTCATTGTTCTCCACCTAATACAAATAGGATGCTTGTTTCAAATCAAAGTGATTCAAATTTCCAATATGCTATCACATGCTTTCCAAAGGCCTCAGTCTTGGAATTCCAAAAGAGAAACCCACATCTCTCTGGCTGTCTGCCATTGAATCCCTAAGCCTCTCTTCCACGTGCCATATCATTGGGGAGGATCTCTATTCTCCTTATCTAAAATACAATTTAAAGAGGTTTGTGGTTCCCTTCCTTCCTCTCACTGTTGTTTGAATACATGAAGGTATGTCTATGTGTTGGGGTAGAGGAGGAATAGTTAGGGGAAAAAAATTCTCTAAAAGAAACCTTCTCTTAACTCTGATCTTAGCCTAAAATCTGTTTTGGAGCCAAACTATGTGCTATGGATTATTACAGGGTAACTGATACTAGACTAGCCCTCCTGCTATATACAACCTCAAAACTATACAGACATTTCAGGCTTTGTTATAGCAAAAGGGAGTCATGCAGAAGGCAGTGGCCCCACCGAGCTAAGGAGGCAGAGATCAAAGTGAAGATGTTGCTTACATCTATAGAGAAGAGTACTGGAGAGCAGAGAGGTATTTATCTTGAGGGAACACCAGAAATAGAAGGGGGTTCCCATGAGTCCTTTATCAAGGTTTGGCTCAACATGTGCACGTTGAGTCTTAATCCTTCCAGTGAAGAGTAGCTACAGAATTGAGAGTCAAACAGATTCACCAGAAATTAAATGTGTGGAGACCACTGGGGAGGCTGGAAGGCTTTGTTAGCATGGGACATACAGAGAAATACAAGAAGGCTGCACCTTAGGAGCAATAACCATGGCCTGGATAATGTTGACCCTAGAACTACCCCGAGCACCAATAAGACACAGCAGATAGATAAAGTTTGAAAGTGGAGGTTTAATAGCAAAAATGAATTAGGACTTTCCACAAAACCAAACAAGTAACATAAAATGAAGTCTAAGCAAGTTGAAGGAAATCATCAATAATTCAACCAAAAAACAACTCTCCTCAGAAAAGAATTATGGACACTAGAATCTCTCATTATGTCACCACCATGACCACTACATAGCAATAAAATTGCTAGACATGTAGCAAAACAGGGAAATTTGATTCATACTCAAGGAAAAATGTAATCAATAGAAAGAAAATCTGAGATTTCTTCAACATTATGTTAAACACAGTAAGGTTTTAAGCAATTACCATTAATATATTCAAATAATTTTTAAAAAATGAGTTTAAAATTGTCCTTTTAAGAAGTGAACAGTTAGGAAATTCCACAACAAAATGGAAACTCCAAGAAAGAAAATAAGTATACTATGGGAATAAAATTACAATTGCAGAAATAAAAATAAAATACCCTTTATAATGTTCAAAGTAGTTTGCAAGTGGCACAAAACAAGAGTCCCAAAACTGTGGAAAGACCAATATAAATGATAATGTGTGAATAACTAAAAGAATTAAAGACAAGGTATGGGGAGGACAGATTCTCAAGGACATAAATGACAAATGATCTAACAGAAGTACAACCAGCGTCCCCTTCCTTCTCCCAAAAAGAGTGAGAATGAAACAGAAAATATATTTAATATTTAATAAGCAAAGTTTTCTCAGACTTGTTGAAACTTATCTACTTATTGGCCCAAGTAGCCAACTAGCCCAAAGCATGAATAAAAATTCCAACTGCTGTAAAATTATCAACTGCTGTAAAGAGAATAAAGACTATCTTGAAAATACCAGGGGACAAGAGTGGGGACCACATACATACAGGAAAATAAAAATAAAATCATGGCTGATTTTTAGGAAGAAATGATGAAAGCAAGAGAGCAATGGAATAACATCATAAAATGTTGAAAGAAAAAATTTCCCATCCTAGAATTCCACGTCTAATAAAAATGCTATGCAAAAAATGTGGTCGAGGGCTGAGGTTTCGGTTCAGCGGTGGAGTGCTCGCCTAGCATGTGGGAGACTCTGGGTTCCATCCTCAGCACCACATAAAAATAAATGAATTAAATAGAGCTATTGTGTTCAACTACAAAAAAAGCATTTTTTACAAATGTGGTTGAAATTTTTAAAATTGTATACAAATCGTCTAATATCATTTATTACCAATAATTTATAATACTTTTACTAATTGTAAAAGGCCATTTGTCAACCTTAAGGAAAATTAGACTAGATGAAAACTTAGATGTACAAGATTTAATAAAAACCACTAGCCATGGGGGAAAATTGGTCAGATGCAAAAGATAAATTTTCATCTTGGAGTTTGTTTATAAGACTATTGCTTATTTAAAACAAAATTTATATTATTTAGGGAGGGCTTATAAAAATTAAAAATACTGTAATAGAACAAAGGATGGAGAAATATGTAAAAGGAATCTTACTGGGGGTTTTGTGGTGAAAGTGAAAAAAATCAAGAAAGAAGAAAAAAGTCTGAATAATCAGGAATGCAATCTGAAGTGGTACACTATTAACTCCAGACATTGATAAGCTTAGGATTATGCTTTTGTTCCTATAGCAACAATAACAACAACAACACAACAACAACTTTGAAGCAAATAGAGAAATAAAATGTAGTACTAAAAATATTTGATTAAGTCCCCAAATGCAGTAAAGCACTGACATAACAACAATATAAAACCACGAGGGACAATTGGGAATCAAATAAAAAAGATGATATAATTAAAAATAACTGTGTCAATAACAGTGTTAAATGTCAGTGAACTAAGCCTTCTAGTTAAATGGCAGAGATTGTTAAAACTGATAAAAGAACAAGATGAACTCCTTTTCTATAAATGTTGCATTGAAGACACAGATAGTTAAAGGATGAGAGGAGATACCACATGGGACTTAGAAAAGCATGCATGGCTATATTAATACTGGGAAAGTGGACCTTGCGGGGAAAATTATTGCCAGGGAAAAAGAGGGATATGGTATATTTTTAAGTAATAAAAATATCATTTATCAGGAAGGTATAACAGCAATTTGCAACTAATGACAAATATTAAAAGTTCATAATGCAAAACTGACAGAAGTAATAAAGCAGTCAAATATATAATCAGTTAGACATTTTAAAAACTCTCTCTCAATGATTGATAGAACATTTAGACAAAAATAAAGATATGAACATTACCCAAAGGATTGGTGTATTTATAAAACACAATGTTTGACAACTTCATGAGATCTATTTTTTTGAAGTATGAAACTTGGAAAGTACAAACTCATACAATGAAATTCGACATAGCAGTTAAAAGCAATTATTTCTATAAAATAACATAGGACAATCTCTCTACCACTATGCTTAATAAAGAAAAAAGCCAGGCATAATAGAGTATAGACTGAATGACCTTCAGATAAAGTATCAGGACCCATCTCTGTAGTGAGAGATGTTGGATCACTGATGACCTGGGAAAGAGGGAGACTCGTGGATTGCAAAGGAGTGTGAGAGGTGTCATTGAGGCCATGAAAGTGTTTTATATCTTGATAGTGGGCAGGTTAATTAGTGTATATACAGTGGGTTTTCCACATCAGAAGGTTCCTCATGTGTGGATTCAACCACAGCTTGAACATATTTAGGGAAAAAGTGCATATTTACTGAACATGTTCATATGTTTATGAATGTTATTTTCCCCCAAACAACACAGCATAATGCTGTATTACAGTGAAGTATTCACTTAGCACTTATATTGAATTATAAGTAATTTAGAGATGATTTAAAGTATACAGGAGAATGTGCATAAGTTATTGGTAGATGCTACCGCTCACGGGGACTTGAGCATCTCCCAAATTTGGTATCTGTGCAGGTTCTTGAAGAATTCCTTCTCACATACAGACAGATGACTGCGTTTGTTAACATTTGTTGAGCCATATACCTAAAATGGATCTATTTAATTGTACACGAGTCAGGCCTCAATATTCATTAAAATATATTCAAGCGTGAAAAATATAACTCAAGACTGTAAAAAACTAATCAAATACAAATTAATAGATGAATGAAAGGAAGTCTAGTAGAGTGGAGGAAGGAGAACTGGAAGGGAGGGATGATGGGAAGAAAAGGGGCCAGGTAAAGTGAGGATCATGAATTGAACTCAATGTCCATGAATGTATGAGTTTGTTGGGATGAATCCAACCACTAGGTATAAGTATAAAGCTATAATAATAATTATATCAATAACAACAGCAGCATAGCAGCAATAAGAAAAAGACTATATGATGCACAAAACCTATCCTGAATTGAGTGTTCAAAAAAATAGTTGACTGATTGAATCAGGAGCGAATCATGTACCTTCACTGGATCTCTGCCCAAGCTCTCTACATCCTCTTAGATTTCATCAAACTCTCCTTTTTAAAGTACAAAATATTTAGTTATGTATTAGTTTCTTTTGAAAAACAAAAATATCTGAATCCCCATGAATACTCCATGAACTGCTGTTTGGGGAAGCCAGCCATGTGCACAGCTCTCTGGTACATAGACCATGCTCTACAATAATCATCTTAAAATGTGCCAGTTCCCTGGATAGACTGTAAACAAACATAGTGGCATTAGCTATTTATTGTATCTCATCAATATCAGGACTTAGCGCTTGAGATAAAATAAATGCTAGAAACTATATTTGTTGAATAAATTCACCAATCAGTGTAAGAACAAAATCTAGAAATTATTCTGACCAAATTCATATCTTAGGCATTGGTTTTGTTTCTTCCTTCTAATATTTTTGTTTATCATAACATTCACTCTTAATTCATGAACTAATTTTAAGTAGAAAATATAGACAGGAAACTATCAAATAGTTTATTTCATTTTATTTATTTTTATTTGTTCTAATTACTTATACATGACAGTAGAATGCATTTGACACATCATACATAAAAGGAGTATAACATCTCATTCTGCTGGATGTACATGATGTAGAGTTAAACTGGTCGTGCAATCATATATGCACTTAGGGTAATAATGTCTGATTCATTCTACTATTCTTCCTTTCCCCATATCCCCTCCCCTTCACTCCTCTCTGTCTAACCCAAAGTATCTCTATTCTTCCCCAGTCCCTATCCCCTTATTGTGAATTAGCCTTAGCATATCTGAGAAAACATTCAGCCTTTGATTTTGGGGGGATTGGTTTATTTTGTTTCGCATGATATTCTCCAGCTCCATTCAGTTACCTGCAAATGCTATAATTTCATTTTTCTTTAAGGCTGAGTAATATTCTATTGTCTATCTGTATTGTATTTTTTATCCATTCAGCTGTTGAAGGGCATCTAGTTTATTTTAAAGCAAGTTTTAGTCAAGTACAATAAAATATAAATTATTTAAAACCAAATAGCCATTTATGAAAAATGCTTGGCAGTTTTCAAGTATTGAGCATTAGCATGTTGATGGGTAGCCACTGTTGAAATGCAATTTTAAAAATAAATTGCTCTTATTTTGTATCTACAAATTTTACCCCTTTTTCTCCATAAATAGACATCTGCAAAACTTGTGACAAAAAAATGAGATGTTACTATAAGAAGCTAAGGAAAACCCCTTAGAAATTTTCAAAATGACTATTTTTTTGCTAATCAAAGAATTCTTTTATCTATAGTATATGTTTACTTTTAAAAATGGTATTAACTACTAATAACCATCATTTTTATATTGCCTGTAATTTTGTTGGAAAAAAATCTCTTCCCTTCCTCTCACATTCACAAACATGCTGCATATTTAATTAAAATATTTTTTGTCACACACACACATACACACACACTTATGTACTTATATATAATATTATGGTCACAAAAATCATAGATATGTGACTGTAAGAAGGGATATTAAAGATATAGTCTCTCTCTCTCTCTCTCTGACACCTAAATGTATATAGATTGATCCTCAAGATTAATATGGATTGTGAAAATTGAAGTATTTGGGAAAAACTGATACACACACATATGTTTAATGTGATATCTATATCACATGAGTTGAGTGGTAAATGTGACTTACTTTTACAGACAAAAAAAATTTGACAAGCACATCTTAATCCAGATATATGAAAATAGTGCTCTATATGTATATTAAAAATTGTAATGCATTTCACTGTCATATATAAATAAAAAAATAAATTTAAAAAAGTGAGTAGATCTCAAAGGGCACTTTCAGACACTATTTTAAAGAAAGGCTTCCTTCTGTCTGTGGTTGTGATCAAATTAAAAATGGGATTTGCTTTCTCTGAATATCAGAAGGAGTAGTTAGTTAGCCTGCTTGAAGCAGCAGAGAGAAAACATTCTTGCAGTTGTTTTCTCCTTCCAATTCTACCCTCAACTCCATCCCAAAAGCCAGATGCAGGAGTGAACATCCCTTGGCCAGCCACAGTTCTGGGTAATTTGGTTACCAAAGAACTAGGGAGTATTTCATCTCAGAGTTAAGGTAGCACAGCTTACTCCTACTACCTCCCTTGGAGAAATAACTGTAGTTTTGAACCAGTCAGCTCCTCTCTAAGGCATTCCTTTAAGTATGTCCTTAACTTACCGATTGCTTTTACAACCTTCTTTTTTCTTTTTTTTTTAATCAACCTAGGCTGAATAATGATTTCTGTCTGTTGAAGTCCTTGATGTTTTTCAAAGCCCAACTCAGTGCAAATTTACTTTAAAATAATCTTTAACAAATTTACAAATTACCTACAGTTTTAATCAAAGAATGCTTAGATTACACATCCAGTTGTGAAATGTTGAAAAGGGAAAATATCAAGACCATGATGTTCAATTTGGCTTTCCACTTTCTGAAGTCTAATGACTACCCACATTCCTGTTCCTTCCCTAAGGAATAGGTGCTGATAATTTCAGCCAGAGACTTCTCTGTTATCTAACCATTCAAATATTATACAAGCAAACCAAAGAAGTGAACTCAGCATGAGTTAATTTCATGTTCTCCTGTGACATGAGAGTATCTTTGCTTTCAACCAGTTTAAAGCACTTCAAAAATTTAACTGCATGAACATTCATTCAGAACCTGTAAAATTCAAGAGAACATGATAGGGACTGCGTATACCCCTGTGAACGAGATCTGAGTCCTGTCTTCAAAGAGCTTTGAGAGAAGGAAACAATGAATACCCTCCCCAGGTGGGTGTTATAAGTCACAAAAATGGTGGAAGAAACATACTGATCATCTAGGCTGGTGAACAAGCATTGTAGGAAGAAAGAAAGCATGACCAAGCCAGGTGTGGTGGCATATACCTATAATCCCAGTGGCTCAGGAGGCTGAGGCAGGAGGATTGTGAGTTCAAAGCCAGCCTCATCAAAAAGTGAGGTGCTAAGCAACTCAGTGAGACCCTGTCTCTAAATAAAATACAAAATAGGGCTGGAGATGTGGCTCAGTGGTTGAGTTGACCTGAATTCAATCCCCGGTAATCAAAACAAACAAACAAACAAACAAACAAAAAGTGTGGCCAGTGCTGTGGTCAGACTGTTGTGTTTCTCCCTAAATCTGTGTTGAAACCTTATCCTCAACACAGTAATAAGGTGGGACCTTCAGGAAGTGATTAGGTCACTAGGATTCTGCACTCATGAATGGGACTTGTGCCCATATAAAAGATGTCCAAGGGAGCTAGCCTGCCTCTCCCATCACGGGAGGACACATAGAAGGTGCCATCACAAAAATCAGGCTATCGCCAGATGCCAAGTCTACAGCCACCTTGACTTCACAACATCCAGAACTGTAAGCAGTAAATTTGTATTCATAAATTATCAAGCCTAAGGTGTTTTATTAGAGCAGCCAAAACAGACTAAGATAGCCAGAACTGAAAAGCAGAGTGTTGGCAGGACTGACTTATCCAACGTGACCACCAGATTTGTGTTGGAAAATTGCCCAGATAACTTGTTCAAAAGGTGGCTTCCAGGCATGCTTCTCTGGGAAATCTGAGAACGAAGAGGACAAACATTTCAGATGATTAAGATGTAGGTGGCCTGAAGGCAACTCAGTGAGAAGTCCTGGTCCAGTAATAGACAAAAGGGGCATTAAATGAATCTGAGACTGGATCATTGCTTGGGAGTAGATGGTGGTGGGTCTGGAAGTCTATTGAAGGAAATTTTATTTGGGACTCATTACAGAAAAGGGTGCACTCAGACACTTTTGGTGAGACTGCAACCACTCTGGAATGCAATATGGAAATTCCTAAAAAAAAAAAAAAAAAAACTAGGAATGGAACCACCATTTGAACCACTCATCCCACTCCTCAGAATATATTCAAAGGATTCTACAGAGATGCAGCCACATCAATGTGTATAGCAGCACAATTTACAATACCTAAGCTATGAAACCAACCCAGGTGCTCTTCAACAGAAGAATGGATAAAGAGAATGTGGTATACATATACAATGGAATATTACTCAGCCATAAAAGAAGAATCACTTTATGACAATTGCTGGTAAATGGATGGATCTGGAGACAATCATGCTAAGGGAAATAAACCACTGCCCCCCCCAAAAAAAACAAAGGTTGAATGTTTTCTCTGATATGTGGAAGCAAACCCACAATAAGGGGCAGGAAGGGGAGAATAGAAGTTCAGTGTAGTAGACAAAGGAGAATGAAGAGAAGGGAGGGGGGATTAGGAAAGGAAAGCCAATGGAATGAATCTGACTTAGTGAATCTCACTATCGTGTACATCCACAAGAAATTAATTAACAAATACCTATGAGTAAATGGCAGGAAGATCAATAGAGTGAAGAGAGAAGGGAGTTGGGAGGGGGGGGGGGGGAAGGAAAGGGAAAGAGAGGTACTGGGGTCTGAACTAGAACAAGATATATTCCATGCTATGTCAAAATGCATTCTACTGCCCTCTATTACTAAAAAATAACCAATAAAAAATAAAGATCCTGCTTAGAAATCTAACCTTGGTTCAGATAGAAATGATAAGTCCTAGAGAGTCTAAAAACAGAGACAAAGGCAGACACTTGACAATGGGATGCATCTACGAAACTTGCAATGTCAGTAAGGACAGAACAGAAAAGAGACAGGAAGTGCCAACAGTATTTTGGACACATGAACTAATGCCCACAGGGTACTTCCGAGGCATAGAGCTGTGCCTGTTACTCTAAGACCCTTCAGGTAGTTTGGTTCCATACCCACAATCTCATTGGTGAAATCTACATCTTTACCTAATCCCTTCCTCAGCTTTTTAGCTGCATCACCCAGTCTGTCTGTAACCCCTCTATAGCTTTTTTTCACCATTTGAATGTATTCACTAAGTTATTTACTCCCCAACTTAATTCTGAATTCCTTTTGTATTTTTCTCTCCCTATAATTCTAAACACATATAATTGTCATTCCATTCAAACCCCAATTCTCTTGTGGTTAAAAGATTTGATGCATTCCTAAAGACAGAGATCAGATAGAATTTAACTCTTTCCTAATGAGGAGAATACTGATAAGCAGAAGGAGGAAAAACAGTTCAACTGCCATTATAACTCTCAATTATCCTGATGTCACATGTCAAGTCCTCCCAATTAGACTGGTTTCTAGATTCTTTTAAGGAAATTTAAGGACTGGGTATGAATATTAAATGATCAAAATAACAATATGAATTGATTACAGACTATTGAAGATTAAAAGTGAAAAAAATAAACAATCTTAGAGAACTTCTTGAACTTACTCGCGATAGTTATCAAAATGTAAAAAAAAAAAAAAAAAGGAATTTCACTTTTAGTTCAGTTTTAGCTACTCCTTATGCCTGTAACTTTAGAAAGAGATAAGCCTTCCATTTAGAAAGTAAAGTGCATGGACAATTTTTAGTCCATTTTCCATCTTTTAGATACTTCAGAAAAAAGTAGCCAACATTATTCCACTCTGTCACATCCAGAGTGAAAGAGAATTTATATTTATGGGATGATTTCATGCTTAGTGTATCTCAAATTGCAATACAAAGTAATAAATTAAGCAGAAATTATACTTAATTTAGACAAAAGTATTCTCTTTTCTGCTAGAAAGAACAATGAATAAGAACATTTTTCCCTAAAGGATTTTGCATTTTGTAGAGTTCTAGTCATTGGATCTTAATTCAACAAATTTACATGATTGTAGGAAGTCAAGCCTCAATATTTAGCAACTTGTTCATTCGAAGAGCTCATGTGAACCTGGTAAACTTGTTTCAATTTGCATGACCACTGAGTGTAATCAATGTTTATTAAACAGATGCATATTTATTTCAGGCTACGTACAATACATATATTTCTCTACATTTATATGTGTATGACAAATCTTTAATAGTGAAGTAAAGGGAAGGAAGAAATTGTTATTGGCTAACTTACTACTTATTACTTACTATTGCCTAACAGTGCCTGGTGAATTATCAAGATGCCAAACTGGGGGTGCACATATAAAGGACATAAAAGTAACCCTAAAATGACATGTGGTAGTATGGGAAATATCTTCACCTCTAAGAGTTTCATGAATGAAGAAAGGCTAGGTAGTTAAGTCAGGAAAAGATGTTCATAGATTGACAAAATTTTACCATTGATAAAAATGCAGAATAGTTCTTCCTAAGATTCTTGAGGTAGTTGTTACATCAGTATGTATTTTAATGTATTAAGTTATTATCAACCCAAGTCTACTAATTATTTGATCACCAAATCATGGCTCCTTAGACACATGGAAAAAACTCACATAAGAACATTTCGTTGTTTACCCACTGATTCCATAGTTTGAGCTAACAGTCCTATGAGTTAGATATTACCATCACTCTTTATCAGATAAGGAGTTGAGATCCAGAGAGAGATTAACAGATGCACCTAAGAACCCACAGTAGATTCAGAATCAGACTGGCGCCCAGGGCTTTTGACCCATGTGCCTTCCAAAAACTGTGTCTCTCAAAAATGCTCTTTAACAATTTTGACTTACTTGTGAGCTCAAATTATCAAGAGGAATATTTTATAGTATGAAAGTTTCCTGGTCAATTGCATACTAATTGAGGCAGAGACAGACAATGAACCTGAGGAAAAGCAATATAAAGCATGGAAATCCTTCAACAATAAGTAATTAAACAATTTCTCCATGCACAATTTCAGAATTACTTGCATAAGGCTTTTCAGTTCAATGATAGAACTGCAGATACAAAGCATCAACAGTAAGAATGCCTATCATCCATGGCTCAGAAATGTAACCCATTATAATGACCTTTCCATTTTTACCAACCTGGCTTATGGTTCAGCTTTTGTGATCATTGAAACAGATCCAGTTACTCTTAATTCCTTATCTTCTATGAAATTTCCTATTTTCGGAGTATTTATAGGATTTCCCCTATGAGGGCAAGAAAGGAAAGATTCTAAGCTGAATTCCTTATAGAAGCTTCAAGCTACAGTTAGCTTAAGTAACTTGTTCTGCATGGTAAAACCTTAAATTACAAAACATCACTGGATGAATAGAAATTGAAAAAAATTTTAAATGAACATCTCCTGGCCAGGAGAAGCTCACTAGTGCTGTCAGAAGGAGTCAGCCTCCCAAAGTCTGATTCCAGAGGATCTCTTCTCTTTTGTAGTCTCTGATGTAGGGAGTGTTACTTTCATTTTCAGCGAGTGTGTGTGCCTGAGCAATAGATCCTCCATCTATCTGATTATTTTAAGGTGAAAAATCTTATTCTGCCACTTGGCTAGATGTTCAGTTCCACTGTGCTGTACGTTTAGCACTCTTGCTATTTGCTTTCTCATTTTCATGTGGAGTATTACAAAGAGTAAAGCCATGCATTTGGAAATGACTTTATGTGCACAGTTAATTTTGATAGCACTTATTTCTTGTGACTTATCCCTGAAATTATTAATAGTGATTTAGAAAATACAGTACCATGCTTTATGACAGAGACATAATTTTTCCCAACTGAAAAATACCATTTGACCAGTAGGTCAGAGAACAGCAATTACTGTAGAAGTGTGTGTTACAATGATGATAGAAAATCATTAACAATGACATTCTGTTTAAAGCTGTGGACTTTCTGAAATGTTTCCCTCCATTGACTAATTTCCCTCAGGCAGAAATTTTTTAAAGGGACCAAATAGGTTTAATTGCTTTCAAATTTTCCTGTCTACATCTGAGGGTAAAACTACCTTCTTTGAGCATATTGGGAAATATTTCTCAGGCTTCCAAGGGATAAGGGTGAATGAGTGTAATTCCTAGAAATTAGATAAGCTTCAGTTATGCTGATTTATTTTTATGTTCTCCTCTAATGCATAACCATTAAAATCATCATTTCATCTTTCAAAGAATTTCATCCAAAGCTCTAAACATTCTAAACAGAATCTTTCTTTTTTTTTTTTTTTTTTTTTTTTTGCTTCTGACTAGCTCAGGCCTGATACCATTGGCCAGATCATAGATAGGCTAACTGTGACAAAAAAGTTTGAAAAGAACAACTTGAGGGGGAAAAATTTATTTTGGGCTCATAGTTTCAGATCTCAGTCCACAGTCAGCCACCTCCATGGCTCTGGGTCTGAGATGAGGCAGAACATGACAACAGGAGGGTATGATGGAAGAAAGCTATTCAGCTCATGGCCACTGGGAAGCAGAGAGAGATAAAGGTCCCTGGACAGATATAGTCAGAGACCGCATCCACAGTGACCTACTTCCTCAAACCCCACTGCACCTGCCTACTGCTACCACCCAGTAGTCTGTAGAAATTATTATGGTCCTCATAATCTAATCATTTCAGCCTGAACATTGATGCACTGCCTAGCACATGAGCTTTTTATGGGGTATAAGAACAAACAATAGCAATGGCTATCTTAAAATGGAGTTTTAATTGCAGAATATATTTCACTTGAGGGAAATTATTCTCAGTTATAAATATGTCATTAAAACTAATATTCAAGATGATGTTAGCTCCACATAATAAAACCCCCTGCGGGCTCCCACATACACACTTAGCCTGCTTTAAAAATAATGAATATATCAACTCAACACAAAATCAGGAGATAGTTGCTGCCAGCATCAGTTAAGGCAGACTATGAAGCACGTCAATCTTTCCAGGCGGACATCATCAGGCCAACTTCGCTTACAGGTATTACGTTGATGTGGCAAAATTTACAGACAAAAAAAAAAAAAATAGACTTTCCTATCACAATTCTCATTCCTAGTAAAGGACACTTTTCCCAGAAGCCCCACAATTAATTTTTGTTCACATCTCATAGGACATGATTGGCACACGTAGCCAATCTTTGGAGGTAAAAAGGGCCACCACGATTGGCTTAAACCAGTCATAAATCACTGAGCCCTCCTCCCTGGGATCATGTAGCCAAAGAAGTTGATGGGTACTTGGACAAAAAAGTGGAATGCACAGAGGTGTACAGCTCCCAGATCATGTCAGGTAAAGATACCAATAGACACCTGAATTATTTTTGAAAGTCTGTTTATTCAAAATGGTCAGCAATTTTATAGTTTCTATTTTTTATTATTAAATCTTTAAAACAAAGCTACAAAATTTCAAATTGACACCTCAAATGCATTATCTCTTTTAAATGTCATGTAACTGGCATAGATTTCATAAACCACAAATTTGGCATGCAAACATATAAATTATTTTTAATAATCTGCATTCTTTATGATGCTGTTTTAACTGGTAGTAGAAAAATATCAGTAGTCTGTGTCTCCCCTCCTAGGTTGAGGTTGTATAGAAAGAAGCTTTGGAGGGGAAGGATGAGAAAGTCACGTACTAGTAAATCACGTGGGAAGGAACACAGTGCAGTACTTGGTAGTTGGCCATTAGAATCCAATAGAATCCACTGAAATGTTCTGGTCTTGGATGGTTGTCCTTCATGTTGGAAAATGCTGAAGTATTTCTTGCTCCACTCTGCCCTCTACCATTGGATTCCATCTACAAAATATGAGATGTTTTCAGGTCCACTGTCTTTATCACAGACCATGATTCTCCAAAGCATGTTTGACATCATCATCTTGTCTCTCATGCCCTCTGGGGAAACCTGAATATGCTACTTTTGGGTCCCAGCCTAGGCATATCCAATGTTATCTAATATACTTTCTGCTTACTATGGTACGTGCATTCACCATCTTCCATCTCCAGAAGAAAGTGGTGCCCACAAATTTCTGTCTGATAATGAGACTTACCTTGAGGTTCTAATACCCTTCTCCTTAACTGGCTTTCCAACAGAAGTATACCAACCCCTGAAGAAGTCCATGTACCTAGTATAACATAACATCTGAAATCCTTTATGTATCTGTGTTCTGATGATCAAAACAGGCTTTGTCTATCCATACTTCTCTTTTTCATCTATTTTCTTAGTCATGATTTGCAAAAATCTCATTTGAAAATTAAAGTTAGGAAAATCAATGTCCATGCTCACTGTCGCTGGCCTATGAAGAAGGGTGGGACTGAAAAAAAATGCTGAAGAAGGAACTTCAGGCAAATAGACCGAGTCATCATCCTGACACACTCATCAGATTCATGAGTCTGGCTTTTTAATAGAGAAAATAATGGTGGTTAGAGGACCATAAGGAAAAGGCCTCAAGCAATTAGTTAACAGGTTAAGGAAAGAGGTAGCAACTGAAACTCTTTATTCTTGTCTCCCTAACATCATACCAAGGGTGACTTCGAATGTTTCAAAATCTGAGGAGCATTAATTATGAGTGGCATGCCTCTTCTGGCCTCAAGGGTAGTGGAAAACTGAATGTGGGCCAGTCATCCCATTGGACAAAGCCTCTAGGCTGCTCCACTCAGTCTCCATTTCCCTAGTCTTGGAAGGTCTGAAAATGGGAAAGACTCAAGAGGAATCAAGAAGGGAATCAATTTTATTACAATTAATCGAGGAACAGAATAAGGGTCTGTCCTCAGAATCAAGACAAAAGTCCATTTCCTTTAGTCAAAGATACAAAGCATAGTCTTTGCTTTGGATTCCTAGGAAAGAAGCATGACAGTGAGCCCCGTTGACTTATCTCTGAGAACCCATCAACCTAAGAGCAGATTTGATGCAAAGTCTGAACAGATAGAGAAATTGGAATTGCTTAATTCCCACCATGGTAGGTCAGATTGGATCCTGAAAAATGAGACTGGGCAGAACACTTGGTAAGAATGATGCTATTCCAATTATGGAGAGGAACTAAATATTGATTACTTAGGATCTGATATTAAACAGGTGGCTCACTCAAAAAAAATGAGATTTTTAATGGTGACACAATTTACAAAGATGCAGGTAGAGTTAAAAAAATCAACTGGGGATGCTAAACAACACCAAGCAAAATCAAACAGGGAGCTGTCACTACTGCTAGGTCTGAAGGGGCAAAAACAGCAAGCAGTTTTAGGGGCAGATCACTGAAGATGAGATGTGGCCTTGGTCATGGAATGAGCCATTGCTAATCTGTGGTCCAGTAGGAATGGAGATTAAGGAATAGCTGCTCTGATTTCTTTCTCTTTCCAACCTCTGTCTCCTGCTAATGCTTCATTTTTGTTAGACCAGAAGCCAGACATGAAGTAAGCCCAGCCAAAGCACTTCCTGGAGGGTGGACTCCAGAGGCCTTGGTAGGGACAATGGATGGAACTGCAGGAGTCAATAATGAGGGGTCAGTACAGGTACTAATCCTGGGAACTGGGGTAGGATTGATTATTTTCAAATAGCAAGATGTAAACATGCAAAATACAAATATATGTGTGTATAAATACCCACATACATATATATTCTCAAGATTGCTCCATGTACATGAAGTAAATTTCATTTTTATAATCTAGGAGCATTTTTGAAGTCATTAGCTTTTGTATCCAAGACATTTTCCCCTATATTTCACAATGAACAAAGTTCTAACCCTTGTGACCAGATTTGTATGGAATGTAGTCATTATTTTTATAACAAATCAAGCTTTGGTTCCAAAAAACCAATCACTAAGGATGAGTTGCCAAAATTGGTCTTTATTATATTCTTTGAGTGTGTTGATTTTTCCCCTCTATCAATATGTCAAAGTCAAGTACATAAAATGTATTTTAAGATTAAGAAACCAGATGAAACTGTACTTTCTGATACCCAAGCCTAAAATCTTCTGCAGTTGTTTTACCAACCTGACTATTTCCTTGGGACACCTTGACTTCTGCCCGTAATTGGGCTATCAGGAGCAAAGATCTAATGTAACAGAGTGTGCAGATGCTGACCTCCTGTTGAAAAAGAATGTCACCTTAAGGGCAACTGATCATGATAAGGAAATTAAATCTTCTGGTTAAATTATGAATTTGCAGTGAGGAAATCTGACCACTCTCTTTTTCCCGAACGAGCTTAGATATCCCATGTACCTTTGAATACACAGAGGCAAATGGGCTGAAGAGGTCAATCAAATGTCTTAGGTGACAAAGTAGAAATTTTCAGGAAAAGTAAATAACAAAACGTTGGAGAATCGCTTAGAAAATAAGCATAGATTATCAAGGGGAGTATTCTACCTTGCCCAAACTATGATTGGAATGATTATGAGAAGCTGAGCAGTCGGGGAAGGTGGGGTGATAGGGCAAATGCTCAATGCAAGACCAAGGGTTTCACTGAAGTGGGGCATGGCTCTGATTAGTCAGGGACAGCCACATCACATCAGTGTCACTGGAAAAGATTAGATCCCTTCTGCTTCTATCTATAAAAGGGCCTGAAGAGGCAAGAATAAGGAGCAATTCTAGAAAAGGATGACTCAATATCTGCCAATGACTACACGTGTTTCACCCACCCCTGTAAAGAAGTGCCAATGTCGAGGGCGTCACCTGAGAGAGAGCGTAATGCTGTCGGTTCGATTTTTATGTTTATGGAACGAAGAAGGGTAGAAAATGGCTTCTTGTGCATTTCCTAGGTACATTTCAGGGATATTATGAATACTGTTTCATTTGCAGGGGTTGATTTTGTCCTAATTAACACTGGTTAGATAGAATGGTATTTACGAGTTACCAGCTATATACACCCCAGGAATGAGCAACAAGTAAACTAATGAGTAATTTGAATTACTCAAGATGTAATCTTCTACATTTAGAGAGATAGCCAGGACAGAGAGTCCAGTTGGATAATTGTATGATGACTCATTAAGCCCGCAGCCTAGACAGAAAGTATATAAATATTACAGGTTACCTCAAACAAGCTGGGAGACATGAAAAGAGACCTGGGCTTCTCTGATGACCCTGTTTTCTCATTCTAACTATGGTCTTCTAATCTTCAACTTTCTTTTTGCTTCAAGTGTTTTTTTTTTTCTTAATGTAAATTTTGGCTGACTCTATGGGTCTATCGATTGAGATTTAGCTGGTGATGATATGAATGATAATTTCATTACAGACTGATTTAAGTTTTTTAAAAATGAATATTTTAGGGTACATTTTCGGAATCGTATGCCATGCTAAACCCTGGAGAGTCAACAGGAGGATGGGCACCTGGGTCCCAGAAGGGTGAGTCAACATGCTGGAAGGCTATCGTGTGTGTGGCCCCCACAGGTACTTGTGACAAAAATTCCAAATCCAGGGTTGGTCACTAAAGTCGCAAGAGGCAGCTTATCAGTTTCCATGTGTTATTTGTATCCTATAATTAGTCTGTTTTGTGCAGAATTGCAATGGTCCCTTTTATTTAGGGTCTTTGCATCTTCTCCATCATTATGCATGGGAGGTTTTCAGTGATTATATGTTTAAAGAATTGATTTGTGAAAAGTACACATCTGATATTTTATTAATTCATTTTCAAATTTTTTTAGTGCCCTTGCCATTAAGAGCATAATAAAGGAAATGATTAAAATAATGTCTAGGGGTGCATTAGCAAACAACTCTAAATGTCTGCCTTCAAGACAGATCAGAAATGGTAGCTTAGTTTTTAGATAATAAGTTAAATTTTCATTACAGCATAACTATTAGGGATACACTCTGGCCTGGTTAGTTTTCTCCTTGACTGATTTTTTATTGTGCTCACACTCAGGCAGTGACCCTCAATACCAAAGCAATTTGTCACACAAGGGAGTTTTATTGCTTCTCACCTGGGCAGAGTCAAAATTCCTTGCCAAATGTCAGAGCTGTAAATACTAATGGATTGTGTAGATGTGCTTGTGGAATTCAAAACTGAAGGGTATGCTACGTTCACAGAGAAATACACAGAAGGCAAATTTGCTAGTCTTGTTTTTCCAAACACAAAGTGGGAAAGACTGTGCAGTGTGGGTTCAGCAGTCCCAAAAGGTGATGGCCCACCAGAATAAACTTGAGGCAACCTGGGTATTCTGTCTTCATTCCTCCAGTTTATATGCGACAAGTAAATGGTTTTATAATTCTTCAGATTCCCTCTTTCTCCTTTCCAATGGTCCACTGGTTCGTGAAATTCCAACCAGTACAGTCATGCTGCCCAATGAATTCATCATTGTTCCCAGACCATCTGGGTAAAAATGCACATAGTTTAGGTGGGATAGGTAACAGATTCACAGAGATTAGTTCCTCAGACTAAATTGTTGTTGAGCAGGAAAGATCAATGCTCAGAGACTAGGTCAGAAAGTGAAAAATGTCCAGTCAGGGTAGTACTGGGCAGGACACCAGGCTTAAGCAGGACACTAACGCATTTGATATGTGTTGATGGGTGTCTCTGTCATGTTGATCTGATAGAATTTCCAAGGTAAAGGTCATGCTTTTGTATTCTTGACAATAGGACCTGAAATTCTGCCTTCAAACTGCAGCCAAGCCCATATTCTATTCCTTCTTGACTCCTAGTGAGGCCTCTCAGGTGGTCCTGATCAGCCCTCAGAGAGGGTGCCAACCATGTGAAGATGTTAATATCAGACAAAGACTCAGTATTTGGGAGATTCCATGCAATTTCTAGAAGTGGGAAGGAAAAGCAAAAGAAGGAGTTCCCCAAAATAAAATGGAATATGTTCATAGGGTGGGCTACATTGACCTCCTCGGAAAGTGAAGTTTGCCTGACTTTAGTTTTGGGAAATAGAATAGAATTCCAACAGTTTCTGGAAGATTCTGGGTGGCAGGTAAGTTGTGTACAAGCCCATGAGAGACAGGACTAGAAAGATGGATCTCACTCTTACCAATTCCGTCCATCACTTCCAATTCCCTTTCTTTCCTAGGTGGGACCTAGTGTTTGAAGTCATAAATGTACATATGGTGTTTTTGTTGCCTGTATAGATCTCTGTCTACCAAGGGCTATGAGCCTACCCTATGAACATTTCCATTTTATTTTGGGGAACTCCTTCTTTTATCTCCCTTCTCACTTCTAGAAATTGCATAGACTCTCCCAAATACTGAGTCTTTTAGATATTAACATCCTCTCATGGTTGGCACCCTCTCTGGGTACCATGTTCCAAAGTCTGGTCTCAGCTCCAGAAATGCAGTCCATGTTCCAGTACTCACCTTAGTGTAGCCAGCACATTTTCATAGAGGGATCCTCTACTATTTCCAAGTTATATTCTTCCTTTCCAGACCTTTTACTTAAACTTTTTTTTTTTTTTTTTTTTTGTAGAATAGAAAATGTAGAGCTGGGCTCTCCCTCAATTGGGCATGCTTGAAAATAAAATGAAATAAAAGGCTCTTGTCTACTAACTAGTAGGTATTTCCTTTTCTACCCATAGAATATGTATGCTGGCCCAGAATAGCAGAGAATGTATTTTACACACTTCAAGAGGAGGCCCAGAATGAACAGCTCTCAATAATGAGCCCAGAGAAGAGATAATGTCTAAGGAGGATTTTTTTAAAAAAATGAAATGTTAAAAATAAAGTAAGGTTTCAGCTTCCCACTCCCTCCTCTTGTCTCAGGAAATCGTTCATAAAATTTAGTTCATTTCTCAAGAGTACACTGAGGAAGTGGAGCTATCTGTGCTATGCTGGAAACTTCTTTCTTTGAAGTGCTGGGGGTGGGGGGTGGTGATGAAAGCAAATATTGCCTATGAGGTCCGCACCATATGGGTTACTAATTTTTCCCAAATAAATAGAAGAGAGAAAATAGCTTTTCATGCCATGTGTCTTTAATTCTCTCCCTACTTCATGGGGATGAGTGTTTTTAGCTAGAAAATTACTGATTAAATTCCTTATTTCCAGAAATCTAAGCCTGTAGCAAAAACAATAAAACAACCAACTTTTAAAAATAAATGAAAACACTGACAAATCAACTTATCATTTTCCTGGATGCTTTTGTTTATTTGCTTGGTTGGACAACTGTTTTGGTATCAAGTGGACGCAACTGAATTGTTCTTCATACCCATGGCACACTGAAGGGAGAAGACCAGAAAATCTTGCAAACCCAGTCGACAGACACCAGCTCTTCCTGCCTGTGCTTTACCCCTAGAAGTACTCTCTCACACAGTAAAAGATTTTTAAAATTATGAAGTAAGTTGGAAAGCAAGCATTTTGGCATTTCAAGTTTTCATGACTTTCTTGGAGTATACAGATGCAAGTGCCCAAGAAATGAGAGATCGGATTTTATCATAAATTTGGAAAAATTGGGACTACGTGTCTTCTAATGATTTTTGGGTTCATTTCATGAACATCAGAGCTGAAAAAAATAATTTTAAAACTCCTGGCTTTTAATTTCTCAATGGACATTAGAATAAAATTCAAAGATCTTACAAGGCCTTACACCATCTTCTTTCTGGATCCTCTCTGATCTTGGCTTGTCCATTCACTCCTTTGAACCCTGGGCTTCAGCAACTACAATGCAGTTGCAGACTTGCCCAGTACCCTCCTGCCTCAGGGCCTTTGGGCACTGTTTTAGTCAGCTTTTCCCACTGTTGTGACTAAAAGACCCAACCAGCACCATTGTAGAGCAGGAAAGGTTTATCCAGAGGCTTACATTTTCAGAGGTCTCAGTCCACAGACCGCCAGGTCCATTCCTTGAGACTCAAAGTGAGGCTGAACATTATTGTGGAAGAGTGTGGTGGAGAGAAGCAGCTCACCTGGTGATCAGGAAACAGAGAAACCCCACTTGCCATATACAAATATATACCCCAAAGCCACGCCCCCAATTCCCACCTCCTCCAGCCACACCCTCCCACATCAGTTACCACTCAGTCAATCCCTATCAGGTGTTTAACTCACTGATTGGGTTAAGACTCCCACAACCCAATCATTTCTCCTCTGAACCTTCTTGCATTGTCTCACACATGAGATTTGGGGAGACACCTCACATCCAAACCATAAAACACGCTCTCCTCCCTTTAGAAAGATATGTTCACATTGATTATCTCTCTCACTTCAATTAGGTCTCTCTTCAAAGAGTAAACCTTAGACTTCATTTTTCTTTATGGCTGAGTAATATTCAATTATGCGTAGGTACCACATTTTCTTTATCCATTCACCTGATGAAGGGCACCTAGGCTGGTTCCATAGTTTGTCAGAGCTGTAACCTAATCAGTCCAGTCTAGTTTGAATGGATTGACTGGGTGGTAACTACAGGCAGGTGAGGCAAGGCTTGCAGGGCAGGTCACTGGGGGCATGCCTTGGAAGTGTCCATATTCACCGCCTCTAATTTCCCCTTTTCTCTCTCTGGTTCCTGGCCACCATGAGTTAAGCAGCTTTTCTCCACTGGACCCTTGTGCCATGACATTCTGCCTCATATTGGATCCAGGGCAGTGAAGTTGGCCCACCGTCGACTGCATCTCTGAAACTGTGAACCACAAGCTAAACACTTGAGCTTGTGCTAAGAATCTACTGATGGGTTTACTGTTTGTTTTCTCTTTGAATGGGCAAGAATTTTTTGTTGGTGTTCAGAAATTTTTTTCCCAGCTCCAATTTAAAAACTAAACCTTGCACATGTAGGTGGTCAAATAAATATTTGAGAATTGAAAGAATGAAAGATTGATGACCGTACCCCTCTATTTGTGAATAAATCTTTCATTTTTCAAATCAGTTTGTTTCTCAAGCTCTGAAATACAGATGCTTGTTCTCAGTAGGATTTATATTTACCACCACATTCTGTACATATTGACCTCCTCAGAAAGTGAAGTTTGCCTGACTTTAGATTTGGGAAATAGAATAAAATTTTACCTGGAAGATTCCAGGTGGCAGGTAGGTTTGTGTACAAGCCCATGAGAGACAGTTCATCCTACAAATGGACTTGAAGTTTATATGTAGAAAATGAGGGCTGGGGATGTGGCTCAAGCGGTAGCACGCTCGCCTGGAATGCATGCAGCCCGGGTTCGATCCTCAGCACCACATACAAACAAAGATGTTGTGCCCGCCAATAACTAGAAAATAAATATTAAAATTCTCTCTCCCTCTCTCTATCTCTCTCTCTCTTTAAAAAAAAGAAAATGAATAAAGAAGACTCTGTACAAATAGATTTATCTTTTCTTATAAATAAATTACATAAAATGCATAAGCAACCTAACAATCCACCTTTTTAAGTGTTATTCATTAATAGACTTCTTTTTATATAGCTATATAAATATACTTCACATATGATAAAATTGACTCTTTTAAAATATAACATTTGGTTATCTTTAGTATTGATGAGGGCCACAACCAAGTTAAGATGGCGCCTGGCAGTATGCTAGGAGGAGTGGTTTCTGAGCCAACACCAGCGAGCTATTAAGATGATGAGGATTCCTTAACCACTGACTGCTGTGTCTAGATGATGTCAATTTAGTTAAGCTGTGTGTAATTAGTTAGGTATATGTACCTCTGCAGTCTGGCAGAGAAGCGGCTCCTGCTACCTTGGGTGCCTGCTACTTTGAGTTCTCGCTGAGTTCCTGTTGAGTTCACTTGCAATAAAGTAGCTCCTGCTTCAGCCTTCAAGTTGCTTGTCACCTCTTGGTTATTTTGCCCAGCCGGACTTAGGCAGCCCAGCTGGACTTAGGCAGCCCAGCCAGACTACGGCATAGTATAATCAGAGTGGTGCATTCATCATTGCAATCTAACCTTTGAATACTTCAATCATCCCAAAAGGAAACCCAATACCCATTAGCAGTCACTCTTCATTCCCCTTAAAAACCATTCATCTACCCTATCTAGGGATTTTCATATTTGAGACTTTATATATGGATGTAAGTGAAGAGCTTTATGACTTACTTTTTTTTTTAATTTGTTCTTTGTATTTATATATGATAGTAGAGTGTATTTTCACATATTATACATACATGGAGTACAAATTTCCATTCTTTTGGATGTACACAATGTGGAATTACATTGGTTGTTTATTCATATATGAACATAGGAAAGTAATGTACAATTCATTCTATTTTTTCTATTTCCATTCTCCCTCTCTTCCCTTCATTCCCCATTGTCTAATCCAAATTACTTCTATTCTTTCCTGTCCCCCATCAACTTGTTGTGATTAGCATCTGCATATCAGAGAGAAACTGGTTTGGGGGGATTGGCTTATTTCACTTAGCATGATAGTCACCAGTTCCATCCAATTACTGGCAAATGCCATAATTTCATTTATCTTTATGGTTGAATAATATTCTATTGTGCATATGTACCACATTTTCTTTATCCATTCACTTGTTGAAGGGCACCTAGGCTGGTTCCATAGTTTAGCTATTGTGAATTGAGCTGCTATAAACAGTGATGTGGCTTGCATCACTATAGTATGCTGATTTTAAGTCCTTGGGTATATGCAGAGGAGTGAGGTAACTGGGTCAAATGGTGGGTCCATTCCCTGTTTTCTTAGGAATTTCCATATTGCTTTCCAGAGTGGTTGCACCAATTTGCAATGCCACTGCAATGTATGAATGTACCCTTTCCCCCACATCCTCACCAACATTTACTGTTATTTGTATTCTTGATAATTGCCATTCTGACTAGAGTGAGATGAAATTTCAGTGTAGTTTTAATTTGCATTATTCTAATTGCTAGAGATGTTGAACATTTTTTCATTTTTTGACCATTTGTATTTCTTCTTCTGTGAAATGCCTGTTCAGTGCCTTTGCCCATTTATTGATGGGTTATTTTTTATGTTAAAGACTTATTTCTTTTAAATATTAAGCTGCAGGTTCAATAATATTATAGGATCTATCAGAACTTCATTCCTTTTTTATCAATGAATAATATTCCATTGTGTAAATAGTCTATATTTTGTTTTTCCAGTTACCATTTCCCAGATATTTGGATTGCTTCTACCTTTTGGCCATTGTGAATAATGCTGCTATGAATATTCAGACAAGTTTTTTGAGTGGACATATGTTTTTAGTTCTCTTAGATACATGCTAAGAATGAAATGTCTGGATAATATGAATATCTCTGTTCAACATTTTGAGAAATTGCCAGGCTCTTTTTCACAGTGGCAGTAACATATTGCATTCTGACAGCAATGTATAAGTGTTCCAACTTCTCCACATTGTTGCCAGCACTTGTTATTTTCTGTCTTTTGGATTCTAGCCATCCTAGCGGGTGTGAAGGGATATCTCATTGTGGTTTTGATTTGTATTTCCCTATTGATTAATGATGTTGAACTTCTTTTCATATGTTTATAGGCCATTTTTATATCTTCTTTGGAGAAATGTGTGCAAATCTTTTGCCCATTTCACAACTGAGTTACTTGATTTTTTTTATTGTTAGTCTGCAATTTTTATTTATATATTCTGAATACAAGTCCCTTATTGAGTATATGACTTGCAAATATTTTCACACATTCTAGAGACTGTCTTTTTACTCTGAATGATATCTTTCAAATTTGAAAAGTTTTAAATTTTGATGAAGCCCAAGGTCTCTGCATTTTGTTTGTTAAGTCATTTGTGCCTTTTATCTCATATATATGAAACCATCGACTAATTTGAAATCACCCAGATCTGCTCACATATTTTCTTCTAAGAGTTTTCAGTCTTCCTCCATTGTTAGCACATGCCATGAGATAAAGATCCGGATTCACTCTTTTTTCATGTGGGTATGCAATTGTCCTAGAACTACTTTTTGAAGAAGCTATTATTTCTTCAGTGAATAGTCTTAATGCCCTAGTCCCAAACCAACTGACTATAGATGTAAGTTGCCAGAAGATTCAGTGTCTGGAGAGGGCTTGCTTTGGTTCATAGATAGTTGTCTTCTCCCTTCAACCTCATGTAAGGAAGAAAGGTGCTCTACCGGTGTCATTTTTGCAAAGGCAGTATTATGGTTTGGATATGAAGTGTCTGTTCAGGGTGAGGATTTGGGGAAGTGATTGTATCATGAGAGCTATGACCTCATCAATGTATTCATTCATGGGTGAATTTATAATTTGGTGATATAATTGGCTGGTGGTGAAAGCTGTAGGAGATAAGGCCTTGTTGGAGAAAGTGAGTCACTGAAAGTGTGACCTGGAAGAGTTTGGCCCCTGACCTCTTCTTTGACCTTTCTCCTTCTACTTCCTGGCTGCCAGTGAGCTGCATAGCTTTCCCCCATCATTTCCTTTCACCATGATGTTCTTCCTCATCTTGGGCCAAAAGCAGTGGAACCGGCTATCCATGGGCTGACACCTCTGAAACCATGGGCCAAAGTAAACCTTTCCTCCTCCAAATTGATTTTATGAGGTATTTTGTCACAGTGTTGGAAATCTGACTAACACAGGCACCAGTCTCGTTCACAATGAGTCTACCTTCTGGACCTAATCACTTCCCAAATTTTCATCTTCGAATACCATCACATCAGGTGTTTGGATTTCAACATATGAATTTGAGGGGGTACCAACATTCAATCCATAAGAAGCAGTAGTGTTTCAGATAGTTCAGATTGTGGCAATTCCTACGAATGTGGGATTCGGGAGCCCTCAAATTGTTTTTACCTTTTCTGTGACTACAAGGCTATTGGTTTTCATGGCTGCAAGGCTGTTAAATTTAAGGCTACTGCAGACCAGGAGAGGAACACAAGAACAGGGCAAATTAAAACACTATAAACCTTGTTTTTACTATGATTCATCTATTTTTCCTAAATAATTACTCCTTAAATTGATAAGGAGTAATTTTTAAAGTTTTGGAAGTTCATTTTGACTTTTTTTTTTTTTTTGCTAGTGCTTTTACGCTCTTATTGCGTAATAGAGGAGGCAAGTTTTCTAAGGCCCTCATTTGTGTGACTGGCTGGCCCTGGAACTCAAAAACTCTGCAACTTGTAACTTGGTGCTCATTTTGGACCATACCCATTACCTTAATTTCCCAAGTAGGTTGTAGTAATTAGAGGCCCTGAGGCCAAGAGTCACTGCAAGTTGGGGAGTTGGGAAGGTCACCACGTACTGCTCAGCTTGGAGGTGCTCTTGTACATACCTTACCCACTCAGAGAAACCAAGAAAGTGGACCAGAGGGAGCAGTGAGAATGGTAGAAGGGCAAGAATTCTGCATCTTAGAGACCAGGAAGCCCAACAAAGAGAGAAACTTATACTTCCTCGGGGTGTTGGGAGTCCTTGGCTGCAGACCAGAGGTCACAGAGCTTGAGGGACCGGAGGAATTCTCCAGTGACCAGCAGAAGTTTGTTCCCACAGCACTGTGAGAAAAAGAAGTGGAGACAGCATGAAGGGAAGGGCACAGTTAAGTTACTTAGAGATACACTGGTAAAGCATGGGAAGAAACTCCTCATGTAAAGGAACCAGGGCATTTGGGGTTCTGGGGCATTGCTGGATAGAGTGGGGATACAAAGAGAAACTAAATGCAGACTGGAAGCTCCTAGATCATTGTAGTGAAATAAAAAACCATGTCTATAAGGGGGAATTAGCAAATCAGGCACTGAAAATAAGGTTCCCACCAGTCTGTCAGTCTAGAAGGCATTTGGGGATAATTACAGAAACTCTAACCTCCAAGCAGAAACTTGCCTAGTGATTCCCAGACTGTGTTTAAACCTCAGTTTCCTGTTGTGGGTGTTGGTAGGGAAGGCTGGGAAGGTGTTGATGGAACTGGGCATCATTAGCCTAGCAAAACCTATGTATCTTATTCTCTTATTTGTGCCTCATTTGGATTTTTGTAAAGATGGATAAACAGGTTCTATTCTCGACCTCTTTCCTTGGCAGCACATGCTCTACCCGAGGTCCCTATTTTATGCTTTCTTGACTGTGCAGTTGAGGGTGAGCAGTGGTCCTTGATCCTGTGGGCACTGGAGAGCAGACCACTGTCTGCCTGTGATTCTTTGAGTTGGTACCAGCTGAGCTGCCCCTCTTCTCAATCTCAGCCAAAAGAATGGTGCCTGTTCCTGGTCTCAATGGCCTTTGGATTCTGTTATCCACCAGGCATCACGCCTCTAATCAGCAAAGGCATCCCTCAAGTGAGTTCCTCTCTTCTGGCTGTGTCCATGGAGATTATTCCTGCACAGCTTTGAGGTGAGGACTGGACAGTTTCATCAGTACCTTCTCACTACAGCTCCTACAGGCACACACCTGGGTTCCCCATCTGCAGGTTTCTCCTTTCAAAAAAAAAAATTCCTTCTTACAGCAGGACACCAGGATCTTCTTTCCTCCTCCTCTCTTTCCACTTAGCTCAGGCAGAGCAGTCTCTTCTTCCAATGCCTCAACCAAGACCAGATCTCACAGGCTCCACAGGCTCATTCTCTCTCTTGACAAGTCTCAGAACATCTCTCCAACCAAAGCTAGTTTCTTGCCAGAATTCTCTACTAGCTGCTAGAAAAAAAAAAAAAATCAGACTTTATACAAGTGGTTTCTATAGGCTTATCACAGCTAGAAAAGTTGACCACAAACTATGTTCTGTCCTTCTCTAAGCAGGGTCCCAACAAGGCGTGCTGTTTTCTCACTGTATCCTCAATGCCTGATGCTTTCTTCTTTCTCAATGATTATCATTCATTATTGTTAAGTGAATAAACAACAGGAACCTTTATATCCGTATAGAAAGGATAAGAGAGAGACTTGGTGAGGCTAGGAGGTACTTCATGCCGCAAGTAAAATTCTGTATGGCAAAAGAAAAGTCTGAGAAGCAAGAGCTCTGATCCCTGTACACTCACTCGGTTCTGAGGCTCCCCAAGGCCTGATATATAGGTGAGCAAAACAGCGTCCCCTGCTGGCCGTGGAGGGCAGGCAGGAGGTGTAGGCCATTTATAATGAGATTCTAAAGAAGCAATATGAGATTTTTGCAATCCCCATAGTGAGAAAAACAGACCAACCATGTCTACCGGTACCATACTAAGATGAAATCTCACTTGTAGAACAGATGGGAAATTAGTTGACACAAGTCAGCATCCACGATAACACTTTTGAATTAGGATGCTGAGCGATATGGGAGCCACTGCACCATGGGCTTCAAGACAAAGACACAGCAAGGACAGGGCTGCTGCAGGCACAGGGGTTCTTCTGGGCAAGTTTTGGAGACTCTAGAGGTAGCTACCATGCTGAGGACTCCTTAAGGAAGCAGCAGTGGCAGCAAAAGGGGTCATCCAATGTTGGGTGTCATACTGACAAATACTTACTATGCCTTGTCCTAACCCATGTCCTTCTGGAGAACATGCAAATTTGCCTCCCTATCTCCTGGTCTAAGGTCACCCCCAAACACTGTTTGATCCCTGGATTTCTTGAAGAAGCAGTGGCCCTTTTCAAGGGCAGGACAACATTAACTATCATATCAATCCAAACTCTTCAAGTGTCAGAAGCAAGCAAGAATAAGTTTAAATTAATGGGGGGATTCCTGAATCAGAATAGTTTATCTAGAAAGGTCTGAAGAGGTCCTCCATATAACCCTCTTTGAAAGAAAGCAGTGAAAGATAGTTCCCAATCTTTAGTTCTGGGTTTCTTAACTCTCCAAAATTACCCATTAGATTCCTCTCACTCTGCTCTTAATCGTTTTACTTTAAGTGTAATTTTTCTTTTATTTTCCAAATACCCTATTAGTATGACAAATGGGCTTTTACAGACCCCAGCCACAGAGCTCTCTGTGGCATTCACATGCACACATCCAGGTGGGACAGCGTCTCCACCTCCATGTCAAGGTATGGGTGAGGTACAGTGAAGGGCTTTCACTTTATCTGCTGTGTCTCTGACAGCTCTTCCTGACATGTGAAATCAAATGATGTGCCAGCCAATCCAGTTGACAGCAAAGAGTTGATTGAAATTCAAAGAACAAAGAAGCAGATACTCAAAGCAAAACACTAGTGATTAATTTTAATCATTTTATTGATCAGTCCCTATTTTCTTCAGGGTAATAAAAGTTTCCTAATAGGAAATCTATACAACATATCTGTGGAGCTCTAACAGGGAATGACGATCTATTAAGGGAAGCATAGAAATTTTAAGAAGACTTATTTTCTGTAATTGTATTTACTTGGAAGTAGGGTAAGGAGCTAGCTGAGGATAATTGAGGCTAACGTGTAAATAAGTTAAAAGCAAGCATGTTTGGTTTTGAGTGAAGAAGGGAAAAATCAAATGTTATAAAATTACACTTCCAATAGCCTTTAGACTAGGCAAAATCAATATAAAATCGATTATTTTTTCTTGAAATTTAGAAATATCTATTAGGATTACAAAATAGGATTTCTTATTTTATTAATTTGGCTAATGTTTTGTCACTAAAAATTTTGTTTGTTTTCATTTGCTTTTTGAATTATATAATGTATATGTTAAAAATGCACCACTTCCATAAAGATGTAACCTCTTTCTGTCCTTGGCCTTCCCCTCCAGTGCCCAGGTATCAGTGGACCACTATTTTAAACACAGAGGTAAAAAGTAGCAGAATCATTGGTTGAATCAAGTTTTGAAGTCAAGGTACTCCACAGTAGGTAAGAAAGCTAGGAGGTGAGGATTTGGAAATACAGTGCTTGAAATTGAGATTTATTATTATTTAGTTAAACACATATTATAAGACACATGTTTTTATTTGGAAGGACAAATGTTCTCTGATATGTAGATGCTAACACACAACAAGGGTGGGGAGGGGAAGAATATATGTTCATTAAATTGAATGAAGGAGGAGGGAGGATAGGAATAGGAAAGACATCGGACATCACTTTCCTATGTACATATATGAATACACCATACTGAATCTCTATTATCACACACATCCACAAGAGTGGGATCCTAATTTGAATAAAAAGTACTCCATGTTTGTATAAATAAGTCAATTTATACTCTATTATCATACATAACTAAAAAAGAACCAAAAAAAACATATTGTACTAAACCTTGTATTTGGATTATTTTATTTACTTCTCTTGACATGCCTAAAATTTATCTTATTTTGATGCAAATAAAGCAGAGGCCCAAAAAAGTTATGTAACTTGCTCCTCCTATTCACGCACCCAGTAAGATGAGAAATGGCAGCTTGAAGCAAAATTAAAATGATTCCAAAGATCTTTTTTTGTAACCTCAGATGGAGGTCAACTTATTTGAAAACACTGATTACCTTCATTTGTAGTCAAACAACAGCATGGAATATACAGAAAATATTTTCCCCAAATGCTTTCCAGGAACTGAGTGCTTCTTACACAGTAGAGTCATGATGATTTTAAAATGTAATTATTTTAAAAACCCACCTGCAAATTCACTGACACTCCTGCCCATTAAGAGATGGAATGTCTTTTCCCTCCCCTTAACTTTGATGAATCTTTGTGACTTTATGCACATTGTAAGGTGAAATTAACTTTGTGTGACTTCCAAGATTGTGCTAGGGAAGGCCACAAAGCTTCTGCCAGTTTCTCATAGAAGATCTCCAGCTGTCCCCACCTCTCAGTCATGACAGCAGATATATGAGTAGAAGTATCCGGGTTCCCCCATACCTCAAACACTGTCTAACTACATCTGTGTGAGAGCCCCCAAGAAGAAGAAGAATGATAATTGATCGACTTGTTGTTTTATCCGCTGTTTCAGGGTGATCTGAACGATGTTGGCAAATTTAATATACAGAGATAGAATGAGGTCTTGAATCAAATGATATTTATCTGCCCTAGATTTTGTTTAATCCCCACAGATCCTTGCTAGAGACACAATAACAATAATTTAACATAATTTTAAAAAAATGAACACGTTCAGATTTCTATTATTTACTACTAAAACCTTTCGCTTTTGATTGTTTTCCTCTGCAGGTTACATCTGAAGTTAATCCCCTCTGCAATGATTGATTTAGTGCCGTGGCTTCTCAGTTTGAATTGCTTTGTCTGTTACACTCTCAGCAGTGATTGACGCCAGAGGCTGCAACTAACATTGTCCAGAAAGATCCCTTCTGCATCAACAGCCATTTATTTCTTATAAAAGAGCTCAGGTTGGTGAAGGGCTGTGCCTGTATGAAATAGTGAGAGGTAAAGTCAGTGACTGTCCGTCTAACATTCTTAACAGTATTTGCTTAAAAAAATTGTTAGTTTCACCCTCAACTAGGTAAAATAATGTGGCAGTGAATTCTGGCTTTGACTTCTTGGGATTTTGACATTTTATTATGTTCTCCCTGATGACTTTATTCATTCCTCAATGTGGAGTCCCCATCTGATCTCAAGTATGAGCTCCTTGCCTTTGAGAACATACATGTCTTACTTCCTTTATACCCTCACATTTTTATTTCAGGGGCTTTATAGATCACTATTGATGAAACATGGTAGCTTTGAACAGGATTTTGAATAATATTAAGGACTAAAATAATAGACAAGGGTAGGTGGTCCAGGTGAGTACTTGGCACTTACATTCCTTGAAAGTTTTTAAGAGTTGTCACTTCCATAAATGGAAGCACTGGATCCCCACAGTGTTAATCGCTGCTGCATTAGCTTAAGATCATTGTTCTCTACACTAAAAATGAGGTAGTATATATATTTTTTTAAACCAACATACTGCAAAGGTACTAGGGTATCCTAGGAACCTAAGGATCTGAACGTACCTCCAAGAAGGATCTGGAACTAGGCATCAGGATCCTCTCTTTATCCTTTATCTCTGTTCCTTCTTTGTATATCTGCTTCCCTTCCTCTCTGTCTAGCTTTCTCTTTTCCCCCCGAGTCAGAAAATAACGTGACAGTCTGCAGCTATAGTTTCTCCATTATCTTATTGGAAATATTCTTCAAAGCTGCGGGAGTCTGGTTCATCTCTACAGTGGCAGCTATGACTGCAGTTTTTACCAGCAGCCCCTTGACTGCAGGAAAGTTCCGCAAAGAATTGGAACAAATGGAGACAGGGTGAAGCTCATGTTCAAGGCATTTCTACACAGTGGCAGCTATTGGAGGCAGTATCTAACTGGAGACTGAGAATCTAGAGTTCTAGAGACTCCAGAGCCCAGTGTTGGGCTTGCCAACATGTCAGCTCCATCCTATGCATGAAGAGTACCTGACAGGTAAGTCTAAGCATGCAGGAGTGATTGCATAACACATATTTGGCAAACAGCTATCAAGAAGTCAATGTTTGCTTCCTCTTTTCTTGCCTATCTCATCAATTGAGCCTACTGGAAATGCACAAGGAGCAGAAGATGGTGAAGCAGCTTGGAGGTACAGTCCACGCACATACTTTAATGTAAGCATTGCCCCCTTGTCTGATTCACCATGTCAACAAATTCCTTAGTTCTATTGTACAAGCATGGGTATTAGGAGGGCACTTTTGTGGATCAAGATATGGTTGTGTGTGCTGAGAACAGGGGTGGATATGGAGAGAAGTAGACCTCAATAGACAATCCAAAAGGAATCACTTAAAGGGGCCATTGAAACAAAATGCTCTCATAATTAAAGTGCAAGGGGAATTCATAGTTAAGTGGGGTTCTAGGCTGAATCACATCTCTGAGTTTTGATTGTATGTATGTCTGATGTTAAAAATCAAAGAATGCCAAGAAAGGGATCTCAGTATGTTCTATTGATTAATAACCCTTTGTTTTTAGGAGTAATTCATGGGTGCCACAGGATATAATTTGAGAAGGACTTTCGAGTTTTGTGTTTAGAGTTTTGTTTTTGGGATCTTCATGCAAGTTTATATAGAGAATATTCAGTAAATGTAATCATCTTAGAAGCTTTTTTCCACAAATGGCTCCAGCCCACACAGTTTAACAATGGGCTCATCTGCTAACATTGGTGCTGCCCTCTATACTGTACCTCAGGAGTGAAGCACAGCTCTCTGAAGCTGGTGATCACTCAGAAGCAAGGTGATGGTTTCCTAATTGCACTCTTTTCTAATCACCATTTACTATCCAAGTCAAAATATAGGAAAGATAACTGTTTTATTTTATTCAATCTAACATGCAGTCATTGTCCAGAAATCTGAAAGCAACACAACTATCTTGAACCTCAGTAGACCTGCGATGAGTCCCCAGAAAGAATTAAGCCCATTAGAAGCCTGGTCCTGCAAGTCCTGCTAGGCTAGAACAGACCAGATGGAAAGGAGGGGAAGCCTCAATCTGCTAGAGTCTCCTGTTTTACTCTCAGGTACTAGCAGTGGAATGTCGCCTCTTGATGTACAGATTTCTTTATACTCTGACGACGACCAAATATCAAGTTCTGTGTTCCATGGAACTGACTCATTTCTCAAACTCTGAATGCCTCCTACTCTCCTAGGAGTGATGCCATCCAACCTCCTCATTATGGGCTTTATTTACATGTGCTCTGACAATATTGCCGATTCCTTTTTTAATGAGTTTAAATAGACATCTCCAGATGAATTATTTGCCTTAGCAATACATATGCCAATGAGCCTCCTACACACCTTAGAATTCATGCAGTTTTCTATGTGTGGGCATCTGAAATTGAATTCTGCCTGTTCTTTTCTTGAAAGCATTTTTATTTGCCTAAAATCTCTATGGACTCTTCACTCAACAAATATATATCAAAATACTACCATTGCAGCATGTAATATTGATTGACACATTTGCCTATTGAGATGTCTCTATGACTTATCTTCTAACTGCCCTCTCTACCTTCATTGCTACCTAGACTAAACCTCCCTTTTCCCTCCCATCTTCCCATCCCAAGTGGAAGGCTTGTGCTTCTCATCTCCTGTTATGGATTAGATCTGGAAAGTTCCCCAAAGACTCATGTGTTGAGGGTTTATTTCCCAATGTAGCAATGTTCAGAGGTGGGGACTTTAGAAATGATTAGACCACAAGAGATTTAATCTCATCAGTGATTTAAATCATTTGATGGATTAATAATTTGTAAGGACTATCATGAGGTAACAGAAACTATAGGAGGTAGAGCCTAGTTGAAGGCAGTGAATCCTTGGGGTCATCCGTGGGGACTATACATTTTCCCTAACCAGGGCCATTCTGTCTGTGCGTCCTAGCTGCCACAAGCTGAACAGCTTTCCATCTCCACACTCTTCTGCCATGATATTCTGCTTCACCTCAATCCCAAATCAATGGAACTAGCAAAACATGGACTGAAGTCTCTGAAATCGTGAGTCAAAATAAATCTTGCATCCTCTTAAGTTGTTTATCTCAGATATTTGTCACAGCAATGAAAGCTAAGTGACATGTCTCCATACATGCATTTATAAAATGCTCTTTTTTGACTTCTCCTTTAATAACTATTCAGTTGAAGTGGTTTACTCAAGTTATCTTCATTATGTTTTGCCATTTGGAGAGTAAATGTACCTTCTAGACACTGCACCTATCAAATTCAGTCTATGATTGCCTACTTTAGGAATATCTTCCAAGGGTATGGAGAAAACCTGGAGTTGGAGAAGACTGTGAAGACCATGAACCCATCTTTGTGATAGATGGGTCTCCCATAAAACTTCCAGTTTCAACAGAGTTTGATCACAGAGAAGTGAATGCAGGCTTTAAATAAGGAAACTGCATCTGAACTCTGCCCAAATTGATTAATGAAAACTTTAGAATTTTAGAAATAATCCTTACTTCTCACTAATTTGTTTACTCAGAATTCAACGTTAGACAGTGCCTTTCATACGTAAGTCAAAGAGGTAGTTAGCAGATAATATCATTTAAATGATTAGTGCAAATTAACACATAATTAAAAATAACTGCTGCCTAAAATTATCTAACTCATAATGCTAACACAGTTTGTTTGGCCTTTTGAATTACTTGAGGAATTAACAGACTGGCATGTTTTTTTCATAAGAAAAGAAATGAAGAATGGAAAGAAGGAAGAAATGAGAGAGAGACAGGGAGAGGGAGAGGGAGAGTGGTGGAGATAGAGAAAGAAAGAGAGAGAGAGAGAGAGAGAGAGAGAGAGAGAGAGAGAGAAAGAAAGAAAGAGAGAGATAGAAAAGAATGTTGGGAAAAGGAGGGAAGACCCACATTGGCATGTTCTTCAAGCAGGGACAGTTCTCTGTTAAGTGTGGTAGCCAACCACATGTTGTTGAAGTAACCAAATCCCTGACTTGGTGAAAGAGGTTCTCATTGGAAAAAGAAGAACATTATGCAGATTCTTTGGCTACTTCTCTGTTTGGAGAAAGCATTTATAGGAAAGTGAATACAAGCCACATCAATAAAGAGGATTACATATTAACTGAAGAAAAATGTTGGCCCTGCAGTCATGAGTTTCCATTTCAGACAAATGATAGGGTGAGAAAAATTCAAGCAAAAGTGAAACTGAAAAAGAGGTCACTTGCTATAAAGGTAGGGAAATAAGAGAGGGATTGAGAAAAGAAGACATATAAATAGACTAACAGCTACTAAAAAGACTTTGGAATAAAATTTCTCAGAGACATTGGGTGAGGTAACATAAATTCATAGACTGGGTAGGAATTCCTTAACAGTTAACATGAAGAAAGGATTCCATCCTTGCAGGTATGACTGGCATTTCAGTCACACACCAATTTCTGGTGGCTTATCTCTGGTCCATCACATAGCCACACTCTGAAGAACACAATGGCTTCAAATGCTAATTATGAACCTATTTGGACCATCAAAAATGTTGTTATTTTTATTAAACATGGAAAAGTAGTCATTCCTGTGTCAGCTAATTATGACTCATCTGTGTTTTTAGTTTTTCTCCTCTTGAAAATAATTGTTCAAGATTGACTACCAAAATCTCATCATTCTACCCCTAGGGAAAGCAGGTTTTACTATTTCTAATTTAAACTGGTAGGATTTTCCACATTTGCAATTCTTATTTCACTAATCTCTACAAAAATGGCAAAGATTCTCAACCTTGGTATCAAGAAATCTAAATGCATGAAAATTCAATAGTCACTATAGATTAAAAAAAATGTAAAAAGTTTCATGGAAATTTACTGACACAAACAACGAGGCTCACACTTACACGTCACCCAAGCAAACAATGAACAACAAAGGTTTTGAGGAAGCTGTACTTTATCTTCATATATGTCTAACTGCAGAACTGGAATATCTGATAAACAACTTTCAAATAATCAAGTCAATGAATTAAAACTGTAAAACTGAGTGGATATTCTTAACACTATATATGTGTTTTATATATATAAAAAAACACATATATAAACACATATATACATATGTATATATATATATATATATACATATATGTGTTACCTATATATTCAGCCAACATATTGGAACTTCAAAATTATTAGTAAAACAATGAATGAATGAAAAGAAATAGAGTCCTCTAATAATCATCTTTTTTTAAAAAAATAATTTTTTAGTTGTAGTTGGACATGATACACTTATTTCATTTATTTTTATGCTGATGTTGAGGATCAAACCCAGAGCCTCCCATGTGCTAGGCAAGCGCTCTACTGCTAAGCCACAACACAGCCCTCTAATAATCATCTTAATCAAAAAACATTGCTAGCATTTGAGATTGCTAAGTAAATTCAAGATACAAAGAGGAAAAAAAATGAGAACCACAGACACATTCATGGGAAGTCTATGATCTTTCACATAGGAGGAGTGTGAGGCTTCCCAGTTAAATTAGGAAGCTGACCTAACAGAAATGGAGCCTGGTCCAGTAATTCCCCATCCAGTGACCCATCTATAGCCGTGCAAACAGGAGAGCTCTTCTTTTGATCATCCCCATCAGAAAAGGAGTCATTTGAAGCTTACTTATGCAAAGTTCAGAAGCTAGTCCTTGAAAAAGGAACCTTTGTCAAAGAAAAGGATATTCACATTTGACTCTTAAGTGACTTGGTGCTTAACATTTCTATCCTTAATTTCTTCATAGGAAAAGGTGCTGTCTTTTCCACAGGGCTCTGCAAGGACTAATTCAGATGTTTATGAAGCATGTTCCTTAGTGACTGGCTCAGAGCCAACCCTCAGGGCATATGTTTCCTCCCCAAAAGTCAGTCTGTTAAAGGGCAAATGCTTCCTTTCAGCTATAGCAGTTATTTTCCAGAGACATAACATATATACAATTAATTAACTATTGATAAATATATAACCCTAGACCTTAAACTACTAGGGTAGGAAAAAAAAAACTACTTGGATAAAAATATTAGGTCATCTTGAAAAAACAGACTTAACTAGGCTATACTTCCCTCTTGATTAAGATATCTTCATTTTTGGATTTTAAGTTTGCTTGACTTCCAGGAATAAAACAGTTTGGCATGAACTTTGTTTTTATAATGTGAAAGATCCTGCCTGGCACACAGACAGAGGGTCTGAATTTTTTAAAGCCATTCCAGCAAACGTTTCATCTATCAAAGCAAACTTGAAATTCTGGAGTCTATTACCTTTACTCTCAAACACATAAATTAATGGATTTGGGTTGGATACAAATAATATTTCTTACACTATATTACATTTATCCAATAGTCACTTCTCCTATTGAATCTATTAATAGAAATTCCATTAGTACCAATGCTACTGCTGCTTTTAACACACATTCAAGAGATGATGTGACACAAATAAAATGAACTTCAATCCTTTTTAAAAAGTACAAAGATTGTGCTGTGATATTTTTAGAATGTCAAAATAGCTAGTGTTGTCTAAGACTACAGCAAAATTTAATTGTTAAATATATCTGAGGCTTTGCCTGTGTCGACATGAGATCATTGGACTAACCTCAGAGTCAAAAAGATTTAGCATGAAGGCACAGGTTCCTGATGCCTACTGTCTTGGCTCCAGTATGATCCTTGATATATTGACCAATCAGAGATCTTGTCTCAGATTCCTTACTCATTACCCATGGGAAGAAAAAAATTAGGGATTTAAAGATGAAAGAGACCTTGATGTTCTCAGAGATCCATTCCCCTTGGGATAGGGGAGTAAGTGAGACCCAGGAAGAGGAAAGCATTTGCCTGAGGTCGCACAGCACTGTTTCTCCAGGCTACCTGTACCTGGGCACCTGACCTGAGTCTGTAGTTGGGTCTCCCCAGTCTCCTGGATCAGCTCTTTCTTCTTCTTTTGAAGGCATTCCTCTGACTTCACCTATGAGCTCATTTATTACCATACACACTCTCTTGGTGATGACTGCTACTCCCTTTACTTCCAATATCTTCTGAGAGTAAACATTTCCTAAGTAGTCATGACCTGGACATCATTCAAGCTGGACATATCACCAGAGCCCTACATGCTCCAGTTATCACACATTCGTCATCATTTCCATGATAATACTTGCAGCTTTATTCTATGCCTTCATACGTCTAGTGGATTTTTTCCACATCCTATTTGTTGAAGTCTTACCTACATCTCTGTTCAGATTTTTAAAAAAAGCTTCCTTTTTTTCCAGAAAGACTTCTTGAATTCTCTTGTTTCCACCATTCCTTCCCCTGAACTGTTTTCATAACAGCTTCCTTCTGTATTAAATCTGGGATGCAGAGTTCTTGAGTACAGCAGATATAAGCAACAGGTTGACATGTATTTATTCTGCATTATATGGAATCAGAGAAAACGATTTCTAAAAGTTATGTAAAATTTAGGAAGAAAATGAGGCTACTAACCAAACCTATAAGCATACCTCAACTATTCTTTGGGAAACACTATTAATGAAAATGGATTATTTATTGGGAAATAATTTCTATAAAACATTTCTTATACTTTATATACAAACAGAGATATGAAAAATTGTTGTATATATGTGTCCTAAGAATTGTAATGCATTCCTCTGTCATTTTTTTTAAATCAATAAAAAAAGAATGAAATATAACTTAGTCATAGCTATGGACCATGTTCTCTACTCTTTCTGTTTGAATTGCTTTTGAGTTCCCTGGTAAGATCTCCCTTGGTGACGTGACCAACATAGAGTCTTTGTTTCTTTTGGTTTTTCAGAGAACAATTTAGTAAATTATCAGTCATTATAATCAAAATAACTTTTAAAAGACATTTTTTCTTGATTTATTTTAAAGGTGTTTTATGTTCTGATAAGTATCTTAAACCAGTTTGTAATCAACTATATCAAAATCGCTTATTTTAAGAAGTGTCAAAAAATCACTAAATCCCATGATTAAATAAGCCCTTCTTATTTCCACAAAAAATATGTAGGTGTTCTAATGAGTCATTTGTAACTTAGAAACATGACAGGGTACAGTGAATAACTGTAAAGGTTTGGAATTTTATTCTGGGTGCAAGCTAAGGAGATAATATGCAAGTTTCATAGATTCTGATAGGTGCATGAGAATCCTATATCGGAGACAAAACAATCACTCACAGTAATAGCCATAGATAAAATATCAGCATTTTAACTAATCCCTAGCTTTGAAGACAGCCAAGTGTTGCTCACACACAGTGCAGTATGATGTTGAAGATGATTTCTAAGCTTAGGAAAACCAAATCTTTTGTAAGGGAAGCAAATATGCCCTTTGCCTAAAAGAAAATACAATCTCTATCCCAAGGCTATTTACTATACAAACACAATTTAAATGAAAACTTGGGACAAACAGTCTGTATCTCCACTCACAGGCATGCAGAAAAGCAAAAGATTTGTGGAGATTTCTCTCCCAACAGGTACATACAGAAATATTTAAAATTGAAAATAACCTTCTTTCTTAATTAGAGTCATTCATTCTGAGTTAAGAAATATAATTGTGTTGGTGAAAATAAATACCTCAGTGAATGGAAAATTTTTACACTATTTTGAGAAGATAGATTTTCTATTTCTATATTTTTATTAACAATGGGCAACACCCAATATGACATACCTCAAAAGGGGACCACTCACATTCCTCAATTGCAGAGCCAAGAAAACAAAATGCATTGGAATAAGCCTTATTGATCTGCACCCTAGAGGATTCCTGTTCTGAGAGATGCAGTTGTTTTTGGATCTTCTGCTAGAATATTCTAGAATGGAACTTTTCATCCTTCTCCATCCCTACCAACACTTCTCCATCCACTCTGTATCCCAAGGTCCAGACTTCTCTACAAATACATGCATGCCTAGGTGTGACTTCTTCACAAGGCTGTAGAGCTTATTTTTATGCTGTACACAATCAACTCCATGACACTCTATTATACAGATGCATTTTAAATTTGACCATCTTTTTTGGATAGAAGATGATTTTCTACCTTTTGCTTTTCATTAGCAACTTTGCAGTGAATCTCTCTGAACATATTTTGCATACCTTTTATAATTTCTTAACACAGTGACATTTAAATTTAACCATAAACATGAATTATCATCGATAGCAATGCTTTTGTAAACACAATAAATGAGTCCAAGCAAATTGTTTTCTAGAAAGTGACAAATATGTAATACTTTGATTTGCATAGATAACATTATGATTAAATTTATGCTGAGATGATTTCTTTTTAATTGTTTTTTTGTTTTTGTTGTTGAATTTTTTCTTTTTATCCTCTCAAGAAAAGAAAATTGAATCAAATTCCTCACTTCTAACCTCTCCTCAAGGACTTCAAAAATCCAACTACAACTATTTAAATCAGTTTCTTCTTTAAAAACTGGATTAAAAAGAAACAAAAATAAATAAAGGGTCAAGGCAGATATATACTTGATTACATTTTTCCCTCTATATAAATCTTTAGCTTAGGGCTTTCCTTAACTGCACTTGCTAAATTAGTAATTTCTATACACCACAGATAAACTGGACACACAAAGTGATGGTTTATTGACCAACAGAACTTTTCAGGAAAAAAAAAAGACTATTGACCAATATCATTTGGTGCCAGTAATTTAATTAAGGAAGAATCAAAGAAATTAACATCTGTGAGGAATCTTGCACCTTCAGAACCATTTTAACAGCAGCAACAACAAAAAAGAAGCCTTGATAATTGGATTACTGAGAAGTCAGGCACTTGAATTACCTATTACAGATGGTTAGAAGGTTCAGAATTTTATTCTCATGTATACTCACTGCAAGAAACAGAACTGTATCACATTACTACTCATCAAGAACAATGTAAATAACGTATTGGTTTCCAAATTGGAAGCATGACTCAAGTTAGAATTGTCCAGGATAAATGCTATGGTCTGGACAGATCACCAGAAATACTTATGCTATAAACCAGAGGAAGCCTCTTAGGGATATATGCAGGTGGCAGATACCGAGAGGAGCCAAGCTCCCAAGGGACTTCTCATCCTGGCCGTGGACATGAAGAGGCAGCTCTTCCAAGTCTCCATGAGAGCTCTTGGCATTAAGTCAACTTCCTGATCCACAGCTGGGTTGGAGGAGAGAGGTAATGGACGCTGCTACCGCCTGTTCATCCTTCCGAGGAAGTACCAGATGTGCAGCTTGATGGAGCAATCCAGCGGGATTTCTCTGCAGAATTTTGCAGAGCTATTTTTGCACAGTGAAAATTATTTCTCAATATTGATGGAATTGTGTCCTTCCGTGTCTTGGGGCTCGTTGCCGTTGTTGTCAAATTATTTTGACCTGATTGTGAACTGTTTAAAACTTCCTGGTATGTGAATTAAGGTGTTCATAAGAAGTTGGCAGTGCCCGACATAAATGAAGATAAAAAATATCTAGACAAAAGGCAACAATGATTGGAGTAAAAAAAAAAAAAAATTCCCAGTGTCTTCACTATACCAGGAAATTGTGCCCATTTTGGTTAGCCTAGTCAGGCACCCTAAAGGCTGCCTCAGGTAGCTAGCCCACACAGTGACCAGGATTCCTTGGGCTCAGTTTGCTCCCATTATGTGCCTGAACCCTCATCCCTAAAGAAGGCTTCCCTCACGGGCCAGTCTCACTTAAGGAATATCCTCTTTCTAAAATCAGCAATTCTATTTTTATTATTTATAACTCAATTCAATAAATCTTTTAAGTGTGTAGTATGTACAAGTGAATGCCTAAAAGTCAAAGATTTGTAAAAATAAACAGATCCTGGTAAGGAGTTCCCATCAACAAAAGGAATGTCCACCTACAAAATTATCTTGGGTCTCTCCTGTGTCAGAAATGCTCTCCTTTCTTTTCCTAACCTTGCGCCAGCATCTCAAAAGTCTGTCTTCACCCAAATCCTCTTCCAAGCTGTCTTCCTCCTCGTTCTCTAACGGGCTTTTCTCCAAGTACTCTTCACTCCCATTATGGAAACTGTAGGGAAAAGCTGTATCTTATGGCCTGTAATTTAATTAAGGAATTTAATTATGGCCGGTTTCAGGGTCCCCACGTTTCCCTGGGGGCCCCATCAGAGCATCACTGAGGCAGGGAGTGTTCGATCCACCTGTTCCCATCTCTGGGGACATAAAACAGGGAATCCACCTGTAAAACATTTTCTCCCCAATTAAATTCATATTCTTTATCCAGCATGAAATATTTCTATTATAAGCAGCCTAAGAAGTATACCCAATCAAGACCTTCAAGAGACCTTTAAAGTTGTTTTTTAAAAATTGCCTCCTTTGAAACACATTGGTCTGGGAATCTTTACGACCCTCTTACACTTTAACCAGCCAGAAAGTTTGGCAGGTTTCCCATGAACTTCAGGAGCCCAGAGCAAGTAGCCTTGGAGTTGCCTTGATTTAATTACAGCATCGTTTTCATTTGTGCCCAATTAAAATGCAGTGTTAAGGGCTAGCCTCAACTGCACCAAAATTATAGGGATATAGCATTAACCAGAAGTCTGCCAAACGCCCCAAGGCACATGAGAAGCCCTGTGTGGATGTAACTCTTGTTTCTGGGTAGGATTATACATGGCACCTGTGTTTTCATCATGAAAATGTAATTGGATACTAGCAACTGTCCTTGTGTAGACCATAAAGTTGAACTTTAATTTCAATTTTTCAAGTAGCGGAGGCGAAAGCAGATCTAATTTATCTAGCAAAGATTAAGTAGACTGAATGAAATTATCCCAAGGAAATAAATCAACATCCTATTTTTAAATGATTTCCAGAGAACAAAATACATCCATCTTTTTCCCTGTATGCTGGCACTACCTTATGTAAACAATCAACTAAACTTTTGTTCATTCATTAAATTGCTAGGAATGCATGTAGGTTTGGTGACACATTGTGATATTTGAATAGTTCATCAAAGCATGCTCCTCTATCATACTGTAGGTGGTAATTGTAGCTCAGCCCATCTCACTTTTATCTGCTTGAACTAACCATTCTTTACACGGGGTTTCAGTCAACTTTTTCACTGCTATGACCAGCACAATTTTAGGGAAGGAAAAATTTATTTCAGGGCTCACCGTTTCAGAGGTCTCAGTCCTTAGACAACTGGCTCCATTCATCGAGGCGGAAGAACAGGGTGGAAGAGTGTGGCAGGTGGAAGCAGCTCACATGATAATCAGGAAGCAGATAGAGGGACTCACTCAGCTCACCAAATATAGACCCCAAAGGCAAGCCCCCAGTGACCTGCCTCTTCCAGCCACACCCTATCCACCTTTAGTTACCACAGTCAAGGCTCTCATAACCCAATCATTTCACCTTTAAATGTTCTTACATTGTCTCACACAGGAGCTTTTGGGGGACACCTCACATAGAAACCATAACACATGGTCTTGTACAGACTACTATATTCACAGGCAAATAGTGATAGTGTGAGTTCTTCTCTTCCTATCTGTATCCCTTTAATTTCTTTTGTCTGTCTAATTACTCTGGCTATAGTTTCAAGAACTATGTTAAACAGAAGTGCTGAACAAAGGCTTTCCTATCTTGTTCCACTTTTTAGAGGGAATGCTTTTTGAGGGTATTCTTTTTTAACCACCTTTCATGCATTCTACCATGTCTGTTAATAAGTCACCATATGAAGGACATTTTTGCCTGTAAGTAGTAGATCTTCAAGAAAAGTAAATAGTACACATTATGCCAGGAAGCAAAATTAAATGAGTAGCAGCTGAATAAAAGATGAGCAAAGAAGTAAATTATTTTACACGAAGAAGCAGAAGTTTTAAAATTATTGCTATCATTTCAGAAGAGGTGGGGAGAGAATACTGAGTGATTGTCAAGACAATACTTAGCCAATATTAAGCCAGTCTCCTGAGATGCTGAAGCACATGAAGAGAGGGAGTAAATCTGGGGAGTAATTTGCTGTACATGACCTGGGATTAAAATCTCAGAGACCCTACCTCTTTTAAGATGAGACTATAAAACTCATAGTGAAGTCTTCACATGTTTATGGTTTCAGAATTTGTAAGTGTTATAAATCAAAGGGCAAAGTCAGTTTATTTTTGCCCTAGAAACTAAGGAGATTGCTGACCCAATCCTAATACATACCATTGTCATAAAAGTTGCATAGTATTTAAACTATTGAAGATTTTTCTTTTATCATTTGTATCAAAATAATTCAAGGAGCTGCATTAGGTGTCACACTCATTTTAAACTTAGCCACTGTCTGCAGAGCTGACTACACAGTCATTTGGTCAATACAACTAAGAATGCTTTGCAATTCATTTAATAAGTTCACCTCTTGCCAGAATTTCCAGAAACTTCTTCAGTGACCAAATACATGTCATACTCATTGGTCCCTTAGCAACTCTTACATTTAACCAAAATGTTAATTGTGGGCTAACAAGAAATTTGCTGCTGGGCCTACAGATGCTACAAAATCTCTGTAAGAAGTTTCCTTTTATTCTAGATTTCTTTAAATTTTTTAAAGCTCCTAAATAAGTAGTTTTTGAAGAATTCTTCCATCCTGTTAAAATCCTCTGATGTTTGTAGAATTAATCGTGACCTTTGGGATATAGGCACGTTCTTTCCACACAACTAGCGCAATGATATAGAATCCACACTAATGGCAATTATTAAAGTCTCCTTTGCCTAATGTAGTCCTAACATTTTAAAATAAATTAAAATACAAAATAAATACATTTTAAAATCATGTGGCTCCAGCACCTTTTTATTGTAAGTATGGAATGTGAAAAACGGAGTGGTGAAGGTAGATAAGGAAATGTTTAATGGTGTACCATATGGTTATTGCTAAGGATAGGTTCAGAGTGACTGAGAGAAGGAGAATGGATGGTTACTTAATAACATGGCAGGACACAGAGAAGGCTTCTGTGAGGGGTTAAGATAAAAGACCCCCCTCTGCAAAACACACACACACATCACAAGAAAGAGAAGTTTAATATATGAGCAAAGTTGGTACCTTTCCTTATGACCCCCTGGTGTGCTAGTGATCTATTTCTCTTACCATCTCTTCACAAGGCCTCCTCTGGCTCTCCTTTACATGCTGCACAGGAAGCATGCAGTAGAGGTCACCCAGCGACGCCTGAACAATTCATTCAATTTGTACACATCAAGTAGGGCCAATCTGCACTGTGGGATTTAAGTTACCCACCACAAAGTCCTGACAACTGGAAAGGCCTGGCTCTGTATGCACAGTACGCCTTTAGGGTGTCAGACGACTTCTCCTCTTTCATAGAAATCCATCTCCAGCTATCCCAGAACATCTGAAAATGCTGCCTTGGCTTTGTTGTTCTTGCTTATGGATTCTATCCATTTTGACATCAAAATGCTGCTGAGATGGATTATGAATTCAAGATGTTATCACTCACACCTTAGTATGAGTAATTTTTAGATTCTTTCATCTTAGCAGCTCTAGATAGTGAGAAGGGGAAAAGATTCTGTAAAAGTGAATGGCTTGGAGGACTCTATACCGCACTGGAGGTGATAGAACACTGAAAACCAAGCCAGCATACTTCACTCTTGCACATCAAAGGTGCTCGATAATTTTTCAGTGAATGAAAAATGAACAAATAAAAGTTTGATGATTTATGATGTTGTCTGTTTCTAGTGACCGGAAATTTTTCATTTTATTCTTCCCTTATCAAAGGCCATGGCTCAATGAGAAGGAAGCAAGAGAACAGTATTTTTATAGAAGGAAAAGTTTCCAAATTCCATCTTAATTTTTTTTTCTTATTACATCACAATGTGTTCAAAAAGCCAGAGAAGAGATGTTTTTAAAAGGTAAGAAAGTCGGATGCAGGGGTTGCGGCTGGGACTCAGCGGCCTGGGTTTGATCCTCAGCACTACTTATAAATAATTAAATAAAAATAAAGGTATTGTGTCCAACTACAACTAAAAAAATTTTTTTTGAAAAATTAAAAAGTCGGATGCAGCAAAAAAAAAAAAAAAAAAAAAGCTTAATGGAACCAAGGAAAATTGTAGACAAAAAAAAAAAAAAAAAGCTCAAGAAGCAACTGACTTATAAGAAAAACACTCAGTCTCAAGAACAGTGATTGGCCCAGAACAGAAATTCAATGTTGAACTGAATTAAAAGGTAGAAGAAGTACAAATGGGTGCTGTGGAGGAGATAGACACTATTCCTCCCTCTTCTGCTTCAGTTTCCTTAAGAGGGAACCTCAAATTCCATTTCTCCACCCTGCTCCCAACAGCTTCTCCTGCCCCACCACAGTTATTCAAAGACCAGCAGTAATCACTACTTCCATGTCTTCAGCACCTGGCCAATCCCAGACTCCTTGAAATCTGATTGCTGCCCCTGCCGTGTCCTGCAACCTCCCTCTCAATGCTCCCAATTATCCAGGCATCATCCCCATCCACTTCTCTGCATCCTTTTATACTAATGAGCTCTGGCCTTCCTAAAAGGGCATCATCTGAATAACTACAGTTCCTTATGTGTGTGTGTGTGTGTGTTGGGTGGGGGTGCCCTATATTCTTCTCCAAGGGCTCTTTGTCTGGTCCTTTTTTCTTCCACGTACCTCCATTTCTTCCTAAGTGATCTCAGTCACTCTCTGAGACAATTTCAACACCCAAGTCTAATACCCAATCTAACATGGCACTAGTCACAATTGTTGTTGAACCTGTTATGTATTTGAACTTTCCCCTTAATGCCTTCACTGTATATGCCACTAGGGCTTCAGTTTAATATTTATTATGATGATGGTGATGATAATAATAATAGCTGGTAATTAATGAGTACTTTCCATATGCCAGGTGGTGCTCTAAGTAAATAATGTGGCATTATTTCTTTCAAAACCTAAAATATTCCTAGTATGGACTACCATTTTCTTCATTTTCCTGATAAGAAAACTGAGCCATAGAGCAAATAAATAATCTATGCACCGTCACATAGTTATATAGTTTATAACCCTACCACCTATCTATGTCTTTTTCTCATAAATGAGTTATTCCTCTCTATATATTATTAAAATCTTATTTGGGGGCTGGGGTTGTGGCTCAGTGGTAGAGTGCTCACCTAGCATGCATGAGGCCCTGGGTTCGATCCTCAGCACCACATAAATGTAAAGTAAGGATATTGTGTCCACCTAAAACTTAAGAATAAATATTTTAAAAGAAAAAAAATTATTTCTCTGATTTAGAAATTAAGACATAGACTTAATTTTTGATTAAACCTAATGTCTTACTCTTTCTCTCCAATCTTTTTTTAAGCACCTTCTCCTTATTTTGATTTATAATGACTTCCTATCTTTCCCATTACTTCCAGTATAATTATGTATGTCCGTAATGTCCCTCATCAGAACTACTCCAGTGACCTCCAAACTGATTATCTCACCTCCAACATCTCTGTAACTTTCCCTCTATACTTTCATCCCATATAAAACTTGTACAGAATCACTCATGCTAATGAAAAGTCCCTTATGTCCCAAATGAAGCCCTGGTCTCTTACATTGGTATTCAAGGACATCTGTGAACAAAACCATTAAATATTTCCCAGACTCACCACCAAGTTACACTTCAGTCAGTCTTACTTCATATGTTTTTTTTTACTCTGTTTTTATTCACTTAATGCCCACCAATTCATTCATTTATTTTTTCATCTTTTAATTGGTAAGTGTGTTGCTAAGAGATATGATAGAAAGGTTTGTAAGACAGGGTTGAAATTTCATCTGTGAAAATATTTCTTACTCTAGAAGAATGTGACCTCACATTGTTACTTCAATGAATATCTCTGATTATTCTATTTAAAAATAGAGACTTCCTTAGAGGAAAGAAGGAGGTACTAAAGAGCAAGCCAGTTTGTCACCAACTGGGAAAATGGAGGTATTCCTAACTCTAATCCTTTCAAAAGGGAAAGTAGATGATACCTTAGCTATCAGAAATTATTACTGGATCAAGAAGGATAATAGTGGCCAAGAGATATTAAGTTGTCAGTGACAGAGTCTGTTATGATTTATATATGAGGTGTCCTCCAGAAGCTCATACGTGAGACAATGCAAGAAAGCTTAGAGGTGAAATGAATAAGTTATGAGAGTCTTAACCTCATCCATGTATTGATCCCGTTATGGGGATTAACTGGATATAACTATAATCCGGTAGGGTGAGGCTGGAGGAGGTGGGTCTCTGGGAGAGTTCCCTTGGTTGTTGTATTTTGTCTCTGCTGAGAAGAGCTCATTCTCTCTGCTTTCTGATTGCCATGTCCTGAGTTGCTTTCTTCCACACCCTTCTGCCATGATGTCCTCCCTTACCTTGGGCCCAGAGGCATGGAATCAACCATCTGTGGACTAAGATCCTGAAACTGTGAATGCAAATAGACTTTTCCTTCTCTAAAATTGTTCATGTAGGGTCTTTGGGGACAGTGGCAAAAAAGCTTGATTAAAACAAAGTCTCAGATATAACATTGGAGTAACTTCAGAGGGTACTCCAGAAATCAGACCTCAATAACTAGGAGGGAAAAATCTTAAAATGAAGACAGTTGCACTTGTTGGTTATACAAGTGTATTAGTCAGGGTTCTCCAGAGCAACTAGAATCAAAAGGAAGTATAATTATTAAAGGGGGACTTATTAGGTCATCTTCTGTGACCAGAAGCTGGACAGTCCACAATGGCCATCTGCAACCTGGAGAGCTGGAAGAACCAGTAGCTGTGCAATCCAAGAGGCTGAAGCCCAAGAACAAGAGGGATCACCGTGCTATCCTAGTCCAAGACCAAAGGCTTTTGAAAAATATGCTTTGGAAGAGGAAAGATGCAAGAGTCCTTTATCCTCAGACCATGGGAGCAACAATCAAGAACTCGTTCAAGAGGAATTAAGCTTGCATCTGCTGATGCTTCCTTGTTCTTCCAACTGTTACTCCATACAAGACATCATCCTATTGGATGGCACTGCCCACACTGGGGGAGGGTCTCCATTTCAGTTGGCTATCCCACATGGCAATCATTCCTAGACGCATCCTCATTGACACACCCATAAGCCTCTTAATCTTCAGCATCTCTTAAACCAATCAAGTTGACATTTCAAATCAACCATTATGACAAGCTCTGGACAAAATTTGAAAGAGGGTTGTGAAGATAAACATGGACCATTTCAGTTATTTCAAGATGCCATTACTATTCACCTACTCTTCAAAAAATATGCCCTAAGCACTTATTATGGGCCAGTCTTGGACCAGGCACTGGGTAAAAAGCAGTGAATGAGGCAGACACTGCCCATGCATTTCTTTGTGAGGGAAGAGAAGGAATCAAGTAAGGAAGGAGAAGAGCCATTTCCGGATGCACACTGCTCCATATTTGTTTGTTTCTGATATGATGTCACAGCTACACCCAGTCCCCAGCCCTATCTTCAAGTGGAGGAGCTTTCCTTCATTACTTACCCTGACACCTGAAGCTGGAGGTTACGTCAGAGGTATACCAGAGACATTTATGCTGGGTTAGGAGACAGGAGGCCCTACAAGCTCTTTAATGAGAAAACCTTGCTTGGGGAGTTGTTAAAAAAGAAATTCAGTTTATGTGTACAGTGGCAATAACAGCACCAGACTGTGAGTCACATAGCCTGAGGTCCACTTTGGAGTCTATTGAAGTTTCTGCTACAACTCATCTCATGCTTATATGAGAAACTCAAGTTTATCATATAACTCTCTGCTATAACTAACTCATGAGGAGTGATAACTCCTCATGACTTATCACTCTCCATGATACTTCTCCAAATACCATCACATTGGATAGTAGGATCCAACACGTGAATCTTAAGGGTACTCACGTGCACACCACAGCAGAGCTGGTAAGATGCCAAGGATCATATTGAACACCATGAAAATTGCTGTCACAGTTTATGATTAAGCACAACAATGCAATTTCCTTTCAGATGGAAGAGTCCAGTGGTAATGTCAGGCATTAATGCACATAATAAGAAGTTATAATTTTCATAATACCCTTTTATGGTGTGTCTTTCTTAGCTGCCTTAATTTTGTTTGCCATGCACATACTTAATTTTCACAAGTAATAAATGTAGTTTTAAAAATAGACATCTACAAATTACCAAATATAAGTTGTTCTTAACTTAGCACTGTGCATGGAAGGTTTAAACTGTCGGGGAAAGGTTAAAAAAAAGAGTGGATATTGTTTCTAAACAGAGGTCTGTGGACTTTAAAATGTGTGTTATAAGCTGTGTTTTCAGTGGTTCATGAATTAACTAAACCCACCATGTCTCAGAAGGTAAACTTCCCAACACTTGTTTTACTATCCGTATTGCTGTGTCATTGGTGAGAGGCATCGTGGACATAGCCTTGGCTTTGCTCCTGATGTCCATGGGCTTTTCCACGTGAAATCTATTTGTCCCGTCAGCACTGCTACAATCATGCTTTGAAACCAAACTTTAACCTCTGTGTGATTCTAGTTTTCTGGTCCTATTTAACCAATGTACGAAGAAGTATTATATGAATATTCTCCAGGCTTCCAATGCAAGTTTGTCAATTGTTTTGGTTTTTTTCTATAATATAGAAATTTTTTAAAAAATGCTATTTCCTCTCATACATAAAATTTTTTCCCTTCATATTCTCTTTCTCTCTCTTTCTGGTATTAAGAATGGAACCCAGGGGTAATCTACCACTGAACCACATCCCCCAGCCCTTTATTTATTTTCATACAGGGTCTCAAATTGTTGAGGTTGGCCTCAGACTTGAGATTCTTCTGCCTTAGTCTCCCCAGTCACTGGGATTACAGGTATGGGCCAATGGGCCACCACACCTGGCTCCCTCAGTCTTAAAGTTCCAAAATAATATGTAAAATTGTTTAAGGACTTACATTATGTTTAGCTTCTTTGTAGTTGGATTTTAAAGAAATTAGTTTATATATATATAATCTTCCTATTCAAAATGCTGCTAATTACATGAAGCTTCTTTTCACTCAGACTTTACAAAAGGAGAAAAGCAACAAACAAAAGTGTCAGATAATTTTAACAGAAATAAAGCCAAATTTTTTCCAGGAACTTTTTGATGCCCTGGAATGCATTATCTCCCTGTGGTTCTTGCCAGAATTCTTCTGCTATAATGAGGAATTCTATATGTACCCAGGTAAATCCCAGCAAGGCTGTATCGTATGTTGAAGTATTTGATGAACTGAGAACACATGTACTGGCTTCCTATTAGCTCAATTAGCTGGAAAATTTTTCTTCAGGGGTCAAAGATATATAGTTTGCTTAAATTTCACCCAGAATCGACTTATCAGTAAATCCATATCATTGTGCTGAGATGTCAGCAACATGTAAGTCTAATAAATGTAGGATACCCAAATGACGCAGTCTTTCCAGAGAGTTGCATTTTAAAATATATGCATATTATTTGGTAGCATAGCAATTCCACTTAAAAAAAATGAAGGTAAAGGTTACAATTTAAATCTTTGAAGATTTATGAGATGCATATTAGGAAATGTTGTAGCCCCAAAAGTTGAGTTTCAAGTTGGGAAAGTCAGATGCATGGCAGAGTGTTTTTTATACCTCTTGTTTGTACTTTCCAAACCACCTGGGATTGCCAGCTTGGATGGAACATCTCATAACCAGCTTTCTGGTGAGAGTTTTGACACTTCTGCTTCTGGTCCCTATTGGAAATACCACAGAATCAACCGTCTGTGCAAGATTTCAGTAATTACGGTGCCAATTCAGGAATTACAAGAAAGAAAAAATGCATCCAAAATTTTCAGAACTTTAAAAGGCTTAAGTTTGAAAGTAATAGTCGAACTCTAACTCACTCCCAACTTCTTAAGTTGAAGATAAGGAAAACTCTTAGTTAAAAGTACACACAACTGGACTTGCAGGGGCTTTAGCATAAAGCCTTTACCATTTCCTTGAAACAGAAATCAGAAGGTAACCATTCAGGGTTGGGTCAGCCACTCTACAATGGGGAAGTAATTATTCTTTCTTCTCTGTGAGCTTTTTCCTAAGCTGATCATACAATCTGTTATCCATTCCAGAATTCTTTTGAGCTTAGAAAGGAGGTATTATTCACAATTATAATGAAACGCAGGTATTCTTGGAACTGTCCAGGTCAAACCACTACATATGGGTACATAATTTTTTTCATGCGATTGTCTCATGATCACAAAACGGCTGTCACAGTTGCAAATATTGATCCACATACCACATTCAAATGTAAGAACCTGGAAAGAAGACATGATGGCAGGTGATTTCCCAGGCCTGCCTCTTTGTTAGAAAGGAATTAGACAACTTCCATTAGTTATCTACTTATAGCTCATTGCTACCATTAGCTCTAGGTTTTCCTAGAGCTAATGGTAGCAATATATGTATGCCACCTGAAAAAAAGATGGTTATAATCAGCTTTGGTTATTAGGTTATAATAATCATATATTATAAAACCCAAAAAACTCACTGTGTTAGGCCTCTGTTAGTGGCATCTTTCACCTTTCTAAAACAGGGTATCATTACAATTTTGGTCTTTGAAAATAATTCCTCATCAGTATCTCTAGTGAACATCAAATCCAGATTCCCTTTTTCTTCTTGTGTGCATATCCAGTTTATATTTTCTCCCCTGTCTGGCATTTATACATGGCTATATAACTGAAATCTGGCTGAAGGAAAAGGAGCAGATGTAACGTGTGTGGTGTCTAGGAAAGGCTCTTACGACTTTCCTAAGAGCAATTCTCCCTCAGTCTCTCTCCATCTGCTAACAGAAAGGAGCAGGCTCAGAGGACACAGGTGAAGACCAAGCCACCTCGAAGCAGAATGAGTATAGGCCCATGAGTGACAGTGTGGTGCAGGGTTCCAGATGGTGCTGCTGACCTATATCAGATTGCTGGGACAGAGGTAAGATAAAACATGGAAATTCTGGAATTGTTAACAATAATACCCTATCTTAAGAAAATGTACTCCATTTTAGCAAATTTCTTACAGATTATCTTGATTGGTTTGCCTGGCCGTGGTGGTGTCTCATCCACAGCCCAGTTGTGCCAGGGCAGTAGGAAAGTTGCAGGAAAGCCAAAGAAAGTGCCCAAAGACAGCATCAGAGACGTGTGATTTGTTGGGGAAAGCTTACGAGAGATCAGACTGCTCCAAGAGGAGGTCAGTGGCAACAGGCAACAGACAGCACCTCTGTCCCTCGTGGTGCTTTGCTGAACAGCACCTCTTCTCCCTCCCTGTGTTTTATCCAGTGGCAACCCAATGGACGAGTGACACATATGCTTTCCACGGTGTCCCCAGTTTCACGTGCATCCCCACTCATAGAGGGGCTGTACATGTCAGGCTGCAGAAGCAGTGACTTCATCAACATCAGCTTGATTAGCGTCCCAAGGAGCAACTGTCCTGGTGTGCATGCAAGAGAGTAGCTTTCTACAGATAACACTATCTTGCCCTAGTGCCATATGCACAAGAGAAAGTCATTGTCCTTTAAGATAAGACGTATCTGGACTTTCCAGCTTAGACTTGCTCTCATTGTTCCTTTAACTTAGCTAGATTTGGGGAAATACAAAGGGGGACATTCAGGGACATGGTGTCTTACCGTCCCTCTTTGCTGTAGAGGTGATACAGATAGGAAGAACCATTCCATTCTTACATCTCTGGCACATAGTACGGAGCTCAGTAGAAATTAGGTCTTCATGGCATATTTATAATCACAAATGAAGGAAAAAAAGAAAACCTCCAACGAGAATGAAATGATGTAGCTGTATAGCTGAGTGAAATGATGTGGCTATATAGCTGTACAGCCTTCGCATCAGGCCTTTCTAAAACTCAAACCTAAGACACAGTAGATCGTCTTCACAGCTTGTTCAGTCTCCGTAGTTAAAAGGAGCTCTTAAAAGTGGCACTACAGTTTTTTTAAACTTTTCTTTAAATCAATAAATAAAAATTGCTTATGTTTATAGTAGGCAACACGATCTTTTGGGAAGATGTGTGTGTGTGTGTGTGTGTGTGTGTGTGTACATATGCATATGTATATGAACTTTTCAATTTTTGTTCTCTAAAACTAGCTTGTCCCTCACTTAATTGTAGCCATGTGGGGAAGCATCCAGTTCAGTGCAGAGGTGCTTCCTACACAAATAAACATGGCCTTCTTCACCTGGGTTGGGGCTCATGCCAAGAGACTGCTCTTATCCATTCCTGTTTCTCAGTCAATTTAAAACATGTGTGAGGCCAGAAGCTGCTGGATCCTAGAGGCCCAGATTTTCTGTGCCAGGGCCTGTCTGTCATTACTGTGACCTCCCAAGCTTGTGTTGCATAGAGCCCCTCTCTGGTTTCGCTTCCTATAGGCTGCTCCGTGCATTTCAGGGCCTGAGGATGCAGCTGGGTATCCTCTTTGTCATCCTGGGAGGGCTCCAGGACCACAGGGAGTAGCTCACATCGGCTGCTTCTCATTGTGGGCATTTCTTTGGATCTTATTCTAGATCCTTTGTTATGCCAGCTATTAGGCAATAACAACAACATAATAATAATAGTGGTAGTATAATAAATATGATGGCAATGGATTTAAAATGCTATCTACAATGAAATATCTCTGTCTTTGTCTTGCCTCACTCACCACCCCCCCCTTTTTTTAACCACGCACAGACTTGGAGTGATGTAAAGGTTGAGAGCAAGTGTTTGCAGTAGAAGAGACGTACAGATTGATGCAGCCAGAACCTCATATTTACCCTTCATTAGCTTCATGGCTTTGAGCCAGAGCTTATCCTCCCTTGTCTCACTTTTCTTATCTTAAAAAAAAAAAAAAAATGGGGACAGTAAACAAGGCCCAAGGGCTTAATCGGGAGAAGTTGAGAAAAAACTTGGTTGATAGACAATCCTATTATTATCACAGGTCTCTGAAAGCCGTGCCCTGCTGTGAGCCCCAGGGAGCTGGGACAAGTAGGTCTTACGTTCTACCCAGGATCACTCAGTGTGCACAACCAGAACTGGGGCAATCGGGGTTTCCCTGTTCAGGGCTATTTCTAACCTGTCTTAGCAAAAGGAGTCACAGTACCCAAATGTCATCCTGGTGTGTTCAATGCCTTTGGGTGATACCTTCCTTTCCCAGCCTTAGGTTGAGCACCACACATGCAGGAACCATTTCACCATCCTGTAAGAGTGGTGTGCCTCTCCTGTAGTATCAAGTCCTTGGCAAAGGACACAGAAACAGCAGGGAATCACAGCGCCTCCTTCTCTTCTTGAGGGTGAGGATTTAAAAAAAAAGAAAGAAAGAAAGAAAGAGAATTGCAATATCCAAAGGAGTTCTAAACTGCCAGGCATGACTCCAGGTTGCTCCCTGCTTGCCGATCTTTCCAGCGCTATGAAATCTGGAGCCAACCAGGCAGAAAGGAAGGGAATGAGCTTCTCAGCACTTCTGTGTTCCCAGTGCCTGGAGCTTCTGTTTCTGGAGGTGCAAAAATGTCACAAGCCTTGCTTTGCAAAGCCTCTCGTCCCTAGAACCCTGTAGGCAGATGATTCTCTTGATTCTGGGGAAGAATCTGTCACCTGGCATTGCTGACCACAGCACAGTAGCTGTGCGAATGCTATCTAAACCCAGATGACAAGGATCTTTTGAAAAATCTGCATCAGCACCCTTGGGGGGCAGAGGTCTGCACAGCCAAAGCACAAAGCAGAGGCTCTCAGAGCTTTCAGCAAAATGGGTGTTCTAGAGATGCTATGTGCCTGCATTCAACCTCTTCCAAGCCACAGGGATTATTTCTTAACAGAGCAGTGTTGCTTGACCTCCTGTGGGTCACTACACCCTGTCTCCTATCAGATCTAGATGTCAGCTAGTTTTATAAATATGCAGCCCATGGTTTAGGTTGTCCTAGCACAAAATCAGTCCCATTTCAGAATCTAGGAAGAACATACCAGATTGAGGTTGACAAAGGCAATCTTATTTGGCATTTTGTGTTAAAATTATGGAGTCTAAGGTGACACAGTCTTCCTAATTGTGATTCTTAAGCTTATTTTTTCATCAAAGACTCATATGCTGTTTTAAAAAGATACGCTGTGTTTTCTTGTTCCATGGGAAATAAAATAGTAACTGTACATGTTTTTATATTTCAGGACCCTCACTCTGAACTTCTCGTGTTATATCATTTTATTATCATAAATAAACCATGACATCAAAAATATTGTTCTCTAGGCTTTACTATGTGCCAGGTCCTGGATTAAAGATTCTACATGTATTATCAAATTCATTTAATTTTCAAAACCCAGTAAGATTGATACTATTGTTATCCCATTTTTTGAATAAGGAACTCAAGGCACAGAGAAGTTAAGTAACTCGCCCAGTAACTGTCACACAGTGAACTCTGAGCTAGGATTTTCACACAGGCATCTGGCTCCAGGGTATATGAGCTCCAATCACAGCTGCTTTCCCTAAGAAACTCTCATGACAGGGCTTATGGTATATCCAGTGGTAGTATATTTGCCCAGCAGGCAACATAAGGCCCTTGTTTTTTTTTTTTTTTTTTAATTTTTCTAGCACCATCAAAAAAAAAAAAAAAAAAAGCCAGAAATTCTAAAAAATTTAACCACAGCCAATGAGGAAAGTAGAGGCCTGAGATCTTGAGATCTGTCTCCACAGGGACATGCTTCTTCCTTTGTCCTCTTATTCTGGGTCACATGCCTGAAGACCTGAGATAGTGCTTTTAGAAATAGTTGGCTGAGTAAGTAAAGGTATGGGTTAAGTGGGTGGTTTTTTTTTTTTTTTTTTTTAATCTTACAAGGAACACTTACCTCTGAAAAGCCAAGTCAGGGCAGAGCCACTCCAGATTGAGACTCTTGTCTGTGTTTCAAAAGCCTGTGACGTTTGCCCTGCGTCACACCCTGTACTCCAGTCTGCAACATGAGCTCCCTCCCTTCAATAAAGAGTTCTCCCAGTGTGCATTATCATTTATGTGGGCACGCGGAGTTATCCATCCATCTGGGACCTTGTTAAGGACACAGTGAGGACATCATGGGGGAGAGGCGGAAGGTGGGCGTCATTCTGTTCTTCTGGGCACAGGAGGCCCCTGTTGTTTGGAACCCAGCAAGGTTTTGTTGGATGCATTTATAAATGAGATAAGGAAGTATGACTTAACCCTCATCCCTTATTTGCTTCTCTAGAACAAGTTTTCCTTTGTTTTGCTACAGTACAGAAGTCAAGGAGGAGATTCTTTTTATTCTATCACTAGGACTTTGGCTTGAGGAAACCATTAACAAGTATCTCCTTCCAGAAATCTTGCAGATCGGTTTGTTTAGTCATGAAGGGCTGCAGCCATCTGTTCCTCAGCTGCAGGAATTGTTTATTCATACTTTTGCTCATTCATCTGTTTTGTGTTTCCTTTTGTCCATTTCTCACTTAAGGTAAACAAAACCCTGTCAGCATGTGACGGAAGCCAAGCCTGAGCTGACACCAGGGTTATTTGTCAAGGGGAGGGAGGAGCAGAGGATGGAGGCAAGAAAACTCACTCCTTCTTTTTTTTTTTCTTTTTTTTTTTTATTAAAGCTTTATGGTTATTTACATTAGTCGGGTGCATCTCAGCAAACTCACATATGCATGGAATTCGATTTCCATTCATGATCCCCCTATTTCCTCCCCTCCCCTGGTCTCCCTCTGTTATTCTCCTAGACTTCTTTTCATTCTTCTATTAATTTATATTTGATTGGCTCTTTCTAACTATGTATGAAGGTGAGATTCCCTGTGATATATTTATATATGCACATAACATTATTTTTTAAGAATTCATTCTGCATCGTCTCCCCTTACCTATCTCTCTACTTCTTTCTGCACCTCAAACAAAGAAGTTCACTTTACATTACCAATTACACACTCCTTTCAATTGCACCTGATCTTAAAGTGCCCTTTGGTTTGCAGAAACTTTAGGTAAGAGTATAAGACAGAACCATTGTAATCTTGTAAGCATTTCCAAAACTATTAATTAATATTTTTCATACTATTTATAAAAGTTTTTATTCTCCTACCTAGGCAAAAAGTTTTGCTTTTCTAATTGAAAGAACAAGTTCATAGAGATGTGTAGATTTTTCTAACGAAAGAAATACCATTTTCCTCTCATCTAAGAAACATGGGACGCATGGTCACCACTTTCTCATAATGATTGTAAATCAATCTCTTCCAATCAAATGCTCTAAGTGGCAGGGTGCCCAAACCAATTTGGATTAATTGATGAAATTAATTATACCCCCACACACCTGCCAAATCTAGAGTTAGGGCTGCATCCAGAAAATTGTTCATGAGGATAGACATGAGCTTGCCAAAGCCTGGTTTCTTCTCCACCATCCCTGCTGGCCTCTGTGTGGAATGTGATTGTCTTGTACCTCTTAGAGTGGCAAGATGGATGTGAGGACTTTGGAGATGTGCTTGCAAGTACCCCACAAGGAGGAAGTTACTGTTCCAAAAACTTTTTCAAGTACTTGTTGATTTTGATGGTGACTCATACTGTCATGGGTTGTCTAGCTATGAACCCAAGGAAGCCAAACAGACAGTGAACATAAAAGACAAAAGTGGGCAGATGACTAACTGAATAATGGTGCCCACATACTATGGAAATTTCTTGAAACTTTATTTTTTAAAAATTTTTAAGTGATGCCATCATAATCAATATATATATATATATACAGATATATATTAATTATAGGACCTTATTTTTAAAAAACACTCTCACAATTAAATTATTCTATTAACATAAAATAATTGGGGGAGGTATAGCAGAATGACATCTAGTAACATCCATTTCTCTCTTTGGTTTTCTTCAGAAAACAAAACCAATCAAAAACTGAATGACTAGAAATTGGAGAATAGGATAGAGATTGAATACCCCTTATCAGAAATGGTTGGGACTAGAGTGTTTTAGATTTTTGATTTTTTTTTAAATTTAAGGATATTTGCATATACATAATGAGATAGTATGGAAAATGGAACCCAAGTCTAAACATGAAATTTATGTTTGATATACAACACACATCCATCTTGCCACTCTATGAGTTACAAGACAATGACATTCCACACAGAGGCCAGCAGGGATGTAAACTTAAGGCATTTTTTTTACAATATTTTCAATAATATTGTATAGGAAATGAAGTTTCATGGTGTGGGATTTTCTACTTTTGGTGTTATGAGTGTGCCCCAAAAGTTTTGGATATAGAGCATTTCAGATTTGGGATTTTTGGATTTGGAATGCTCAACTTGTATTTGTTTTTCAAGGCACACTGCCACCAACTAAATGCACGTTTCTCTGTTTCCCTGATTGTCATGTACAGCCATTTGCCCACATTCTTGACAATAAGAAGTAAGCAATAACATAGTGATTGATATATTAGAACAATTTCTTAAAGTGTAAGTAGTGGGCTCTTTCTCTCCCAATTCTTCAACCTGTTGGCTGGAATGAAAAAGGACATGGTTGGAGCTACAGGTGACATGATAGTGTGTCTCAAAACCCTAAAAGCTGTGGGGTTATCATCTCCACCTCCATGTCCATGTCAGATGAAAGACATTCACCCTGCTATTTTACTTAGGCAAGTATAATTTTTCAAAGTTTTGTATGCTATTGCTGATTACATTGGTTCTATATAGAGCCAAATCAAATCTCAGGTGATTCAGAAGAACATGTACTAAATTCTTACAGTCAATTCCTTAAGGAGCAATAATAAGAGAACATATTGGGAACCACAATTCATGTGGTGAGCAAACACAAAATAGATGAAAGTTGTTTCATCTATTCCCATATTCTACATTTATTTAACAAAGTAATAGATAAATTTAATGTGATTTTAATATGGTAATTTAAAAGAAATGTATTTTATATAAAAGTTTGATAAAGGTGAAAGTGAAAGCATCTCATGTGCATAGAATAATTTGGTCTTAATCATTAAACCAGGATTTCTTGCATGTAATAATGGAACACAGTAGTGAAAGGCAAGGTCCCTGCCCTACAGGAATTGCAGGTGTCAGATAAATACAGGTGGTAAAAAAAAAAAAAAAGACTTCATAAGTAGTGTGAAAATGGTTATTTTAGAAGCAGGTACAGAGTTGAATGGATTCTCTCCTCCTGGCCCATGGGTCATGAGATGTTTCCCAGAAAACATAATGTCCTCTCAATGTTTTGAAAACCTAGAAGGGTGAGAGAAAGAAAGAGGAGAGAACAAAGAGAACAGTGCAGAAATATTTCCATCAGAGTAGTGCATATGCATCTTAAAATGGATTTTCAAGCAGAGATAGGGAAATTCCATGCCCCTAAAATGTCCAGATCCTTAGACCTCCACTACATGACAGACACACTTTGGCCCAAGAATAGAAAATCTCTGTTCTAGGAAATGAAAGTAAGACTGAATCTAGCATAGAAACATTGTTCTCAGAAGTAAGCTTCTAAAGTTGCATTTCTTTCTTTTGCATCCAAAAACAACAATGATATGGAACATAATTTTAGCCATTGTCCCTAAAAGAATCACGTTTTCTCTTAGCAATGCAGCTCAACTCTGATTTGATGTTTCTGTTTTGTAGCTCAAATATATGTAGACTCAAAATGAAACCTTGAGAGTTTTGTGAGGTTGATCCCTTTGGAACACAGACCTAAGGAGAAGAAGGCTCTGTTGATACGAAAGTCTGGGACTCTTTCTAAAGTGAAAAAACAGAAAGCTATTAGTTATTACTAATAGATCCATTCTCTAATAAAAAAAAAATTAATACAGTCACATCCATCACTTTGTTAGAAGAAGGTCACAACACGCAGCAAGTGGAGTAACATTGTAAATTATAACCACTTCCTTCCTGAAGCCCCAGTGAGGCAGAGATTGTAAAACTCAGAAGCCTTCAGTAGGGGCCAGGCAGGTGTCACTCCGGATTGAGAGCTGAGGATGAAAGAAACATGGGTGGTTAGAATATCTGGCAAGTCAATCAGAGGAGAAGCTACTCAGCTCCAAGAGATAAGACCACACAGGAACACGGCCCAGTTTCCAGGTCCATTCCCTGTCCAGATTCTCCTCCTTATACTGACTTTTTAAGGGCCAACATAAAGTGCAAGTGAACAACTTCACAACTGACCTTATGTGAGTCAGAATCAAATTGCAGGCATGGTAGACATAATGAATAAAATAATCTTCAGGCAATGTTTGGTAAAGTACATATAAAACATAAATGAATTTGAATTTAAACTTGAGTCCCACCCCCAAAATATCTCATTTTCTATATGCAAATATTCCAAACATTAAAAAAAAAACCCTTCTGATCCTGAGTATTTTTGATACATGATGTTCCAATTGCATTGCTACTGGCAATCTCTTCAAGGAAGCAACAATATCAACTTATAGCTCTTTTGCAGCATGAGAGGAAAAGGCCAGATAATATAAAAGTTCCTCCCAACATTTAACTTAAAATGAGAGGATTAATGTACTCAGACTATTATACACACATTACAAAGAAAAAGTGATGCTAATGATATTATCTTAGTTATTATCCTTTATTAAACCTTCTATTCTATTATCTTTAGAATGATATTGTAGAATACTTGCAATATTATCTAAAATTAGACAAGTGGAGAACCATTCTTGGCAATCATTTCCCAGTCAATATCTTCTCAGGTATTCAGAAAAAATTAGAGAGTGAATGCATTCTAAGCCATTGTGATGATGTTCAAAGCCTTAACAGAGATTGTAACAAGCATATTGATTGTTCTGAGAGGGGTAAGGAAAAGAAAAAAGAAAACTGAACTATTTCCTCCCCGTTTAAGTTACCAGGATCTGTGTTAATTTACCAATTTTACAAGAATTTTGGGTAATAATTCCCATATTTTCTAGCATTCCAAATTTATAGAGACAATTCAGGCATCCTAACAGGGTAGAGAGTCACCTCTTTGTGGGGGGAGCCTATCAAGTGGATCTCTGTTTTAAGTAAATTTCTTCATTCACTTGTTTAAAATCATAGAGGAAGTGACTCGATGAAATTTCATAAATGCACTGAAGTTCCCCTGTCCAGACTGAAAAAAATGTTAAAACTTGAGGAGCCAATGACGCACATCGCTGGCACCCTGGGGCAACGTGTACATCGGATGCTGTTTCTTTCAGGCCAAGTTCAGGACGACAGAAATCTACCTTTTGTTTCCTGCCAGGTCCTTGGGACATGCAATAGCCATCACCTGATCCCTTCCCCAAGGAAACCCAGAGCACAGTGGCATCTTACTGCAGACTGCAAGATACAGGAAGGGTACCTTACACATCTACTTCCTGCATGACACCCCCCAAAAATCAGTTGGACCAGTTCAGCTGGGCCAGGAACCCACCAATGCAAACCCACTCTTTCCCACTAAGACAGGGTGCACAACAGGGGACAAAATGGCAGATACACTCTGGGGACTTACTTCAAAATCTGTTACTAAAAGTCTTTTCTTATTTCTTCCTAGGAAAACACCACTGCTCTCTTCTCATTGAGCTCAACTAAGAGGTAAATAATTCAATCTGCTAGCTTTGGGAAAACAAAAGGCATGTGCCTAAAATGCATTTTATCTGTGTATTCATTAATTTACTGATCATTCATCCAACAAGTATCTATAGAGTAGTCACATGGGACCCTTCTCCACTTGCTTAAAAGACATTCTCCTGTTCTTCTCTCTCCTTCCTGCCCCCTCTCCTGGTGGTCTTTCCTTGTTTATCTTTTCAATGTAGACATTCCCTGTGGACCAGTGCTACTTCCTCTGTCTCTCCAGACAGTCCTCACTGGGAATCTCATCTAAACTAAAGACTATGTTGCTCCATAAATGATTCTCAGAACTGTGCACCTAACGCGGCTCCTCTTCAACATCCTAGCCTCTTATTTAAAAAACACATCAGACATGTCGACCCAGAAATATTGTGGGCACCTCAATCTGGATTTGAGGTAAATAATCACATTTTGTGAAATTTTCAATGTTTCCTCCTTTCATACCCATGTTTCTTGAAGCTGTTTATCTGTGCTACCGATCTTTAGGATCTGTCTCTTCTTTGTTCCCTATATCTAGTTCCCAAAGAGTCTCAACAATTATTTCTTGGAGAATGATTTTCCTTCCTTCTGCCTTGTCCATCCATCATGATTTTCACCATTTTCATACTGGATGGAAAGAAATACTGCTACGGGCCTCCTGCCGCTTCTCTCTTTCCCATCCTTTCACCCACTGCCCATAGATGAATCTTTCTTAAACGTATCATTTAGTAAATATTCACTTGTGAAAATCTCAAGTATTCCTCTTTCCCCATGCAAATGACATTGTTATGGGATGGTTTGGGTGTGCCCAGTGTTCTTATGTTCAAGTCCTAACTCCAAGCACCTCAGAAAGTGATTGTATTTGAAAATAGGGCCAAATAGAGGTGATGAAGGTAAAATAAGCTCATATGTGTGAACCTTAATCTAAGACCACTGGTATCTTTACAGGAAAAAGAGATTAGGACACAGACCCACACAGAGGGAAGACCTTGTGAAGACACAGGAAGAAGATGGCCATTGAGAAACCAAGGAAAGAGAACTAAGAAAATAACAACCCTACATACACCTTCATCTTCCAGAACTATGAGGCAATAATTTTTCATGGTTTAAGCCAGTCAGTCTGTAGTTCTTTATTGTGGCATCCTGTCTCAGTCCATTTCCTATTACTGTAGCAGAATACCTGAAACTAGGTAATACATGAAGAAAAACTTTTGTTTAGGCTAATGGTTCTGGCAGCTGAAAAGAGCTCATGTTGCAGCTACATCACAATTCAGATACACTGGATTGAGATTCTAACCAGCTATCTCATTCCCTTCTCTCTTAGAAATGTTACCCCTGTAAGAAAACCAAAAGAAATGCAAAATGAAGCAAACGCATCTCCATTTCAAGGTGTATTCTAGAGAGCCTCTCACACAGTCCAGACCACAAAAACGACTTTCCAACTGAAGGTCATCCAGCTTCTCCTAGCTGCTGGTTGTGTCCCTTACCATTTTTTATGACATTTCCCTCTTCTAATTTAGTTTATGGATATTTAGCTGTGTGCCCTTCTACTTTGGTTTATTATGAATGCCTTCTTTCATCATGATTAATATTATCTGATGTCAGTGAATTTCTGCTTCATTCTTAAATTTCAAGACCTGTGGTGCAGCAATTGTCAAAAGTAGAAGATGAAATCCAACCATCTCGATTTGGTATGAGATGGGGTTCCCTTCATCTTTTCACCTGCCATCGACATAGGCTCATCATCTCAGGATGAGTTCAAAATATTTTGCTCCTCCACATTCTGTGTAATTTCTAGGGGAAAAAAAAACCCTAAGAGAGTTATTGGAGAAGACTCATCAGTGAAAGTCATTTTACTCTGGACTCTATACATCTCTTAAGGCATGAATGTGAAATCTGGGAAAAGGATAAATCGAGGATCTTCACTTTACCCTGAAATCAGAAGAAACAATCATCAGCAAAGAAATACCCATGTGATACCTTATGCCACTGTCTTTATATTGGAAATCTTCCTGACAGTGGTTCCTCTTTGTCATTCATGCATTTTAAACAAAATTGGCAGCCTCCATTTCTGTATTCATTAACTGAGATTGTCCTCTGATCTGTTGCTAGTTGAAAATCTTGCCATTTTTAAGGCTGCCTCTCCCTGAAGGTTTTGACTGACTTCTACTCCAACATGGTTATCCTTTTAGAATCTAAAACTGGCCCCCAAATGGAGTTTGGATGCCTTTCTGTTTCTGTAATGTGAAAAATTAGAATTCAGTCCACCCTAACCCAACAGATAGGGAGTATAAGACAAAAGAATGTCAATGGTAAGGTTTACTGAGAGCTAAAAGCTGCCTGCCTGGGGAGCATTTTTATGAAGAATTCTAGAGATTTCTAGTCTTTGTTATAATAAATGTCCAAATCTAATTCATGTCCTTCTACCAACTTCATTTATCACTAGTGGTCCAGTTTGGTGTCTTCAAACAAGCTGGTAACTTGTAGGGTGCTTGGAGGTGTGGCCTGTCGAGGTAAGATTAGGAGAATGATCTTCAGCAGAGCTTATCACACCATGACCCAAGGAGCCTGAACTCAACCTGTCAAAGGGACCAACTGCAATGGTGTGACATGTGATCTAATTGCTTTTGAGTGTTAGAGTCTGTAAACAAGTCAGGATGGCCCCTGGCAACATGCCAGAGGGAGTGGTTTATGAGGTGGAGCCAGCAAGCCATTAAGTGTGGAGATTCCTTATTGGTTGACTGCTGTATCTATTTTATGTTAATTAGATAAGCTGTGTGGAATGTATAAATACTGCTCCTGTCCTACAATAAATGGCTCCCATTCCTGCTGTATCAATCTACACAAGTTCCTCGTCACCACCACCACCACCACCACCACCCCCACCACCACCACCCCCACCCACCCCTCCATTATTCTGCTGCAGCCGGACTGCGGGTTGTTCATCTATCACAGTTCAGGGGCAATGGAGAATGAGGCATGGTATTGAATGCAGCCATACAGTTACAGAAACAGGTGTTTCTATTTGAGAGAAAGTTTTTGGATGATACTCTATCTGATTAGAAATCCAACCCCTGCTTAAAGTTTCCAAACTTCCCAGAAAACAGTCAGAAATCAAGATTTTGTCATGTGCAAGATATTATTACAATTTAAAGACACAAATTTTTAAAATTTAACTTTGAAAATCCTAAATCTCTGAAAGAGTTTTGTTCCTTTCCAAATACCTACCATCACTACCCTTAGTTCAAATGCTACTCTTCTAAGGATAATACTAGAAAATGGAGTCTTGTTTGAGTCCCAACAGTTAGTGAAGAATAACTGAAAAATTTCAAGTCTGGTCTACACACCAGTTCATAGGAAGTTAATGGGGAATTTTCAAGGAGAAAAAAAATGTTATGGTAAAATAATTTTGGGAGCCTTGGAAACAATAGCTACACGGTTTTGCTTATTGCAGTCTTCAACATTGAATGTGCTTTCTGAATCTCCAAAATAGAAATATATCCTTCAGTGTTGCCAGATTTGACTAAATAATCCTGAAGCATGTACACGCACTCACACACACACACACACACACACACACACACACCCCTTTGGATTTCTTGAGATTCTCTCAGGACTAGTGTTCCACCCTGGCTGGCAGAATCATGGCTCCCAGAGATGCCCCAATCCTGATCCCCATGTCAAAAGCATCTTTGCAAGTGTGACTAAGGTTAAGGACTTTGAGATGGGAGAGCATCCTGGATCAGCTAGGTGGGCCCAATCTAATCACATGAATTCTGGAAGCAAAAAACTGAGTCAGACCAGAAGCAAGAGGATGGCAGGAAAGATGAGGCAGAAGGAAAAGTCAGAGAGGTGTCCCAAGCACAGAAATCAATGCTTTATTGCTGGTTGTGGATATAGGGGTCATTTGGAAGGACTAGAGAGGGGCTCCTACAGAGCTAAAGGGGCCACTCAGCTGGCAGCCAACAAGGAATCCACAACCTCAGCCTTGCACACAGAAACTGGATTCTGAATAAGCCCGGAAGCAGATTCTTATCCAAGAGCCCTCAAACAGGAACAGTCCCGCCAGGTCTTAACAATGGCCCCATCCAAGTCTAGGCAGAGGAGAAAGTCGAGACCTGACCAATAGCACTAGGAAATAAGAAACTCGTAAGGTTTAAAAGCACTTTGTTTGCAGTAGTTTTCTATGATGGCAATAAAAAGTGACATGTACATTCAGCATCCGCCTTCACCTTTCATAGCCAGTGGCCTAAACTGCACACGATGTTTATATCACGCTGCCAGACTCCCGAGAAACTAATGCTGCCTGGAATATCTTGGGGTTGATCACTCAGCAGGCAATGCTTTCTCTTTTCCTTTTTTTCTCTTCTTTCTAACACGCAGCCTCCCATATTCCCTTCTTAACCTTCACCTTCACCTCTAATGGATCCATCAAGGCTTGATTTAAGCAGCTCTGCTCTAGAATTCTCTGCTCAGCCTGCGATCCAAGGTACCCTTGTTTATTTCTTCAAAGGCCTTGGAAACAAGGACGGCATCTTACTCATCTTTTCTTCACCAATCTCAACCCGGAGTGAAAGGCCAAAGCACAGAATCCGTGGGTCCAGTTAAAGATTAACAGCTCACATCATGGGACTGAATCTCAAGAGAGGGCTGGCAACAGAGACCGGGGAAACTTCAGTACACAGGTGTCCCTCGAAGGGTGTAGGAAGCACCGTTTACCCAAGCACTGAATATGGGGATGATATGCTTAAAAAAAAACAAAAAAAACAAAAAAAACAAAAAAAACACACACACACACTGAAAGTATTTTCCAAAGCATTTTGCAATCCCTACAAATTTGGTTGTTTCCATCTGTTTTATTTAATGAGTGATTCATTTCTCCAGCAGAAGGACAAAAATGCAACCTGGAGTCAAGTGTCCTTACTTGGTTTTCTGTTTCTTATGAGACTTTTCTGTTTTGTTTTTATCCACATAGAGGCAGTGGACTCAAACATCAACTCCGCAGTGAGGTGCAGGGATTTTCTAAATTCCAAAAGCTTCTTGTGTTGAGAGTGGCATGTAGGTGTTTTTTTTGTTTGTTTGTTTTTGTTTTGTTTTGTTTTGTTGTACTGAGGATCAAACCCAGAACACTTTACTGCTGAGCTACATACCCAGTCCATTTTTAAATTATTTTTTTTTAATTTTAAGACAAGGTCTTGCTAAACTGCTGAGGCTGGCCTTGAACTTGCAATCTTTCTGCTTCAGCTTCCAGAGTTACTAGGATTACAGTCATGCATCACTGAGCAAATAGTTTTTGTTGTTGTTTTCTTTTATTTTTTGTTTGTTTTGTTTGAGTACTGGGATTTAACTCAGGGGAACTTTGCCACTGAGCTACAACCCCAGATCTTTTTATTTTTTGAGACAGGGTCTTACTAAGTTGTTGAGGCTGGCTTCCAACTTTCAATCCTCCTGTCTCATCCTTCCATGTCTCTGGGATTTCAGGTGTGTATCACCACACACACACACATACACACTCTCTCTCTCTCTCTCTCTCTCTCTCACTCACTCACTCACTCTTATATTTGGTTGTAGATGGAGACAATACCTTTTATTTTATTTATCTTTATGTGGTGCTGAGGATCGAACCCAGGGCCTCACATATGCTAGGCAAGCACTCTACCACTGAGCTACAGCCCCAGCCCAAGTGTATAGTTTTAACATATGACACAGTGAATAGGTATCGAGAAATTTTAGTAAGTTGTCTGACTTTTACAATTAGTGATATAAAAGAAAGGAGTGCAACCTAGGTATGGGGAACTCCCAAACTGTACTTCTTTTACTACAGCACGTTGTCTAAAAAACATTTACAGCTTCTGGAAATAGTGGTTTCCCTTTCACTTCCACGTGCAAGCTGAGGCTTAAGGACATCATGATTTGAATGCAGCGAAGATTTGTACAGGAACAGGTGACTCTCTAGGTGACCTTCAAATCAGAATAATATAAACTGTTGATTTCCTTGTTTAAAAATTAGTTTCAAGTGTTATAACTACCTCATATTTAAATTGAAAACTAACTCTTAAGCACTTTGGCTAATTCAATCAGCCACATAACTAATAGGGAAAAGATATTAGGCACATGAGTTCTTTTTATGATTACGAGCAGAAATTCAATTCCAAGCAACCAATGGTTTCTGATAGTTCTCCTTTATAATAAAGAAAATAAAATTTAAACATAGAAATACCTTATTCATTGGAAATTCATGTATCTAGTTGAGTAAATTCAGGGTATATTTACATGGTGAAATATCCATGATCAACATTTTTTTAAAAAAAAACAGTTTGTCAAGTTGCAGGTGAGGTAGAATTCTTCTTTCATTCAGTGTTATCTCTCATTATACGAAAATCAACAGAAAGTCTGAAAGTATATGTAGACTTGCCTGCCTTTATTCAAAAATTAAATAGCTTAAGTATGATATTTCAGAAAAGTAGTACTCGAGTTGGGAAAGGAAGGAATCATCTATGTATATGATTGCCCCTCTGTGTCCACAGGGGTTTGGTTCAAGGACCCCTGAGATACCAAACTCTGCAGAGTTTGCTCAAGTCCCTTAAATTAAATGGCATAGTATTTACATATAATCTACACATATCTCCCCATATATTTTAGGTAATCTCTAGAATACTTAGGATACCGAATATAATGAAATGTTAGGTAAATAGTTGTTATACTGTATTGTTTCAGGAATAATGATAGGAACACAAAAAGTCATATTTCAGTACAGATGCATTTTTTTTTCAAATGTTTCCAATCCTTAGATGCAGAACCCACAGTCATGGGGGGCCAGGGGGCAACACACACACACACACACACGCACACACACACACATGTACACATGCACGTGTGTGCTTGCACGCGCGCACACACACACACCTACAACATCAAGTCATTGAGTTTTGGCCCTGACCTGTTAATGTTGCAATTCTTTAAATAAAAATGCCTGTCCTCACAGGTAGATAACTTTCAGGAGAAGCAGAAGTCATATTGAAAGTCTCCTGCGTTCCAGAGCTGTATCCCTCTAGGAAGGCCTCTGGAATCTCTTCCCAGCTTCATTTCAGAGATCAGCCAGGCCTCTAGTCCTTTTATCAGAGATCTTCCAAGTTCCACCTGGAGTGAGTCCTCATGACTCAAGGGTTGAGTCTTTGGTCTCAGTTCCACCAGGCCCTGTATACACAGGAGCTCAACAGGCAAGATCAGGTAATTTCCATGAAAACTCAAAACCAAAGGATGGCAGGAAGTCCAGAGTGATCCCAGAGCTGCTTGCTGTCCACTGGCCCACCAGGAAAGGGGAGGCAAAGACAGGGGGAGTTGCTTGTGTTCGGTCACGGGTGACCTTGGTGAGGAAGGTTTATCTGAATCAAGGGGATGGAGGCTGGAAGCAACGTGCTTGGAGTAAAGAGGAGAAACTCAACAGGCTGCCGAGGCAGAGCTGAATTCGGTACAGCAGACCTTGGCTTTAGTATTGTTGTTTTTTTTTTTCTCTTTCCAGGCTGAAAAACATAGGGTGCTCAGACCCAATAAGTGTCAGTCAGGAGGACAGCAAACAGAAAACTCTGAAGGAAGGGGCTGAAGTATAATGAAAGAGTCTTGGAAGAGCAGTGAATACTTACAGAAAGTTGTGTTCACGATGCATGAGGGAAACAGTTGACAATAAAATAAATAAGGCAAGCAGAAAGAGATGTCAGGGGAAAAGTGACCCAAGAACATTAAGCTTCAACCTTGACTGCCTCAAAAAGAAAGTTTGACAACTAGAAACATCATCATCATCATCATCATCATCATCATTATTATTATTATTATTTACTTGAAAAGCTGTTCCAAACAGTCTTCAGGAAGTCGAAAATAAAATTGTGAAAGGAAATCAAAGATACCACCCTAAGACTCGTTGAATCTATTCTGACCATAAATACATTGGTGTTTTCTCATAATGGACATTATTCTTTGTCCTGTAATGGATTATCCCAGAAGGATACTTGACAGCATACTAAAGGAAGAGGAAACCCTCAACAGTGCCCACTGAAATTGCTTTCAGCTTGCTTTCTTCCTCTTCTCTGATTTATCTCGGAGATAACAGAGTTTGTTTCACTGTGACTTGGGGAGGCATTCATTGTGGTTATCTGTTTGGGATCATCTGACAGCAGACAAGACACAGTGAAATGTGGTTTGTCAGAGCCCTGATGCTTCCATCCAGGTCCCAGCTGCAGAGAGAGGAGGGACCACGTGGTGATTACATGTTTGCCTGGAGAACTCTGAAGAAAAGTTGCATTGGAGAATCATTTTTCAAGGGCTGAGAATAAGATAAAAGCGCTGACTTGTTTCGTTTCCCAAGCTATCCTCCTCTTTTCAAAAAAATGTGAAATTAAAAAAAAAATTCAACTTATTGCAGCATGTGTAAATCTTCTTTTAGAACTTAGATTTTTTAAATATGTTCATAGTTACCATACTATCACTTTGCAAAAACTAAGCCTATTTCCCACGGCTCACCAAGCCTCATCCCTGAGTCCACCACATGTCCCAGGGTTAGAATCTGTGTTGAGAAAGTAAACGACCTTTTTGCAAGCTTGTCAGTCTCCAAATAAAATAGAATGAGACACAGTTTCAGCTGATAGGTCACCAAAAACATTTTCTGATGTTAGAACACGGTGATTTTTGGCACATGAATTGTGTGGCACTGCAATTAAAACCACTTTCATGAACTTTTACTTATTAATTCAAATAAAGTAGCCCAGTACCTATATTTCCAAAAACAAGAAAATGGAAATAGAATAGATAATGAATTCCAGGTCATTCTAGCAGTAAGTGATAATTAGGAATGGACACATTAAAATTTAAAAGTAAACGGTCTCAATCATATAATGGAAATGTATTTCCTGTAACATTATAGATATTTTTAGATAATTATCAAGACAGGCCATATTTTTTGGGCAACTATGTTTTAAAAAGAAAATAATAATTGATCAATCCAGAAGGAATATTTTTTAACATTTAGATCTTTATGGACAGAGTTTCATTTATTCATTCAAAAAAGATTTGGTGAATACATGAAATGGCTGTGCCATGTTCAAGATCTCAGTGATGCAGCCTGAATTAGCCAATTAACCTTCCTGATCAAGTGAGCAAGAGCAATACAGCAAAAAAAAAAATGCAAGAAAATATCTATAATTAATAATTAAGCACTGCATAGAGAATTAAAATAGGATTGACATTAATGAAGTGACTCTTTCACACATTTCAGGTAATGCTTCTCTGCAGAAGCTGATGTCAGGGTAAAATATGATCCAGAAGAAGACAGCCATCTATAAACATGAAGAGAAAACGTTCCAGGCTGAAAAACAGTGTTAGTCAGATTTCTACTACTATTATGAAATACCTGAGATGATCAACTTGTAAAGAAAGAAGGTTTATTTTGGCTTATCATTTTAGAAGTTTCAGTCCAATGATTGGTCCTTTTGGGAATAAAGGCAGCCCATTACGGCAGGTCTGTGTGGCAGAATACTCCCACTCGCTTCAAAGCCTCAAAAGTATAGACAGGAAGAGGAAGAGACCAGGATTCCATAATCCCCATTCAAGGATATGCCCTTGAAGACTGAAGGATCTTTCACTAGATCCCATCCTTCAAAGATTGTACCTCCTCCCAATAACACCACCCTGGGGACCAAGTCTTTAACACATGAGCTTTGGAAGACATTCAGATTCCAAACTATAACAAACAGGTAAGGCAGTCATGTGTGGATAGCAAGCTAGGCAGGTTTAATAGACATAAAAGAGGGTGAGGTGAGAATGGTTGGAAAAGAAGCCAGGTAGGCAGGAGAAGTTCATGGCAGACATTATGAGTAAATTCCAGGGTTATTTGATATTTTTCTAAAAAAGGTCCTGGAAGCAATTTAAGCAGGTGAGCAAATTGTACATATGTTATATGAACACAGGACAATGTATAGCAATGGATTATCATTCATTTCCCTGCAGATGGATACTCCAATGGTATTCAGTTTTTCACTACTGTGGACCAAGCTTCCAAGAACATTAATAGTCTTGTTTTCTTTACACATTTCTGAGGATTTCCCTGGGATGCACACACCTGGCTAGACAGCATCAGGATGCACATTTTCAGTTTGACCAGACTTTGCCAAATTTCTTCCCAAGTGTTTGTACTAATTTACACTCTTGCCAGCTGTGAACCTCTAGGATTTTATTTCCAAGCTTCTTTCCCTATCATTTGATACTGTCATCTTTTGATTTTTGCTAATCTAATGTGTGTGAAATGATATCCTGTTATTTGAGAAGTGTGTTTCCCCGAATAACAAGGTTGTTTCCTTGAATAGCGAGGTTCTTGATGTCTAACCTTACAGAATTCATCCCTTTCTTTAAAAAAAAACCAAATATTTTTCTCCAGTGCTTCTTCCTTCTCATCTTGGTTCCCATAGTGATTTCCATGTCTCTTCATTACAACACTTGCCACTTGCCACTCAGTGCCTCACTGATGTAAACCTCACACACATCCACACTGATTCATGAGAACCTCTGGTATGACAACTGTATCACATTCACTCTGCCTGGATCACTGTTGGAGTTCAAGAAATGTTTATTAAACTTTAATGTGTACTAAATATTTTCCATTGCTTAAAAACATTTCTGTAATTTTATTTTTTTCCCTCATAGACAACTTTCACCTACTCTTTGCCATATACTCTCTCTAGCTCTTCAAATAATATAACAAGCTATCAACACCTCTTACTTTGTGAACCCAAACTTTGTACATCTGTTTATTGAAATCATCTTCTGCAACAGACTTATGGAGGAAAGAAGTAAAATTCTATTTAATAGTATGTAAACTTAATTACAAAAAGGCGTTTTATATAGTGCAAGTAATGATCTCAAGAAATTGTCATTTAACTGGAAATCAATAAAATATAAGCAAGTACTATTGGAAAAAAACAAAATTTGATTCTTCAGAATGATAGCACTGCATACACAGTAATGTATTTTTGCAATTTGAACTAAGTTTAAATGATAGAACACAACTTTTGTGAAATAAATGTTTAGTAATAACAACAAAGACATTATTAAGAATATAAAATGACACATTCCCAGGTGTTTATAAGCACCTTATCCTTACAGTCACCTGATGTTGGTATGATTGTAAGCATCGTCCCAGTATTCTTGTGTGAGAAATCAAGGCACAGAATGGTGAAGTAACTGGATCAAAGTCACATAGCTTGGATTTCCATCCATATAGATGGCCCTTCTCTTTTGTCCTTGCTCCTAGCTTCACTGCATATCCCCACAAATGGGGTGTCAGTTATTGAGCAAAGAAAGAGGATTCATCTACATAGTTCCACCTTACATTTCTCCCTCCCTCCCTCCCTCCCTCTCTCTCTCTCTCTCTCTCTCTCTCTTCTTTTTTTTTGGTTTTGATTGCGAAGAATTATGTGTTGATTCAATATCTGATGAATGAAAAGTAGGTAGAGTTCAAACTGTGTGATTAAGAAAGATTCACACATTCAGAGAAATTCTGAGACACTTTAACAAAATCTTCCAGTGACTTTTGAATTGCCTCCTTAGAACACCGTATGCCTTTACAAAGCACATTTCAAGCCTAAATTCTACTAACAAGTGCAAGCTGTTCTCTAATATTTTTAAGTGAGATTTTTCTGAAGGAATTACTGATCCAGGAATACATAGGAGGCCACACGCTCAGCGAAATAGGAATAAGAAATATTCTCCAGTGATCAGGGAGTAATTATAACACATCAATTAGCAGAATATCTGTCCACAGGCAGGAAACATGGCTGGCTGCAGGCTCAAGGCGTCAACACCTGCATGCCTATAAAAATGGAAAGGAATTTTGGTGGAAGGTAAAGTTGATTTTTCTTATAAATAAAATTTTATAGCAAAATAGTCAAAGAAGAACTCTTCTGGAAACTGTTAGTTTCCTATAGAGAAGAGCCCAAATTCACTGAATGGAAATTAACCCAATGCAAAATCTTAATAATTGCATTCAAATTAATTTGCCCCGTGATTATATGCCTAGGTGGTTGGCATAAGTAATGCACACATGAATGCTCACACACTCATACATAGCCCAGTTTTGCAGAAGTGTTTTCTTCCAGTGTATGTGGCAATCTATTATGTTCCTCTAAATTATAAGACTTGCCTTTGTCTCTCGTGGTATTTAAGGGTGTATGTAGTTAGAACAGTCAGGGGGAACCTGACATTATTTAAGCTCTGGAAAGTAATGCAAAGGAATTTTTGCAAGTTTCATTTACTTATAGATTTTGAGAAAGAAAACAGATGGCAAGATTTTATTTTTCCCATTTTACTGGTTAAAAAATTTAAGACTCAAATTTATAACATAGAGAAATTTATGTTTCTTTATATAAATAATGTATATATTCCTTCTGATTTGAGACTTTTTATTATTTTTAAGTTTTAATTGACACATAATTATATGTATTTATGTGGGGATAGATGACATTTCAATACATGTATTAAACCTGCAGTGACCAAATCAAGGTAATTGAGGTATCCATCCTGTCCAATATTTATCTTTTCTTTATGTCAGGAATACTGAAATTCCTCTCTATTAGCTATTTCAAAATCTGCAATTAATTGTTGTCAATAACAGTTATCCTTTATGCTATAAAACATTAAAGAGTTATTCCTCCTGTCCCCTGTACCCCAATACCTGTTAACCATCCTCTCTCCATTTCCCATCCCATTTTAGCCTCTCCTAGTAAGTGACTCATACATAGGAACAGGTGCCACCACTATTCTCTATCTCAACCATGCAACCCTTACCTCTTCACCTGCCCCTCCAAGGGAAAAAAAATACCTTACACTTATTTAGAAGCCAGTATTTAAGCGATGTGGAGCTTTTGGAGAGGCAGAAGAAAGAAGCCAGAGAAGCAGGAAGAGCTCTGATCTAGCCAGATAGTTCTCCCACTCCCAGTGGGAGAAAAGAAAAATGTTCCCTTTTTTAGATTTGAGACTTTTATTTACTCTTATGTTTTAGTTCAAAGTTGAAAACGCAGTCACATAAGTTGCGCCACTTCCTCCATAATAATCCCACGTTTGTTTTTTTGCATGTATGTTTTAGTCATCTCTTCTGTTGCTGTGACCAAAAGACCTGACAAGAACAATGAGAGGAGGGAGAGTTTATCTGAGGGATGAGTTTCAGAGGTCTTCGACTAGAGATGGCCAGCCCCATGCCTTAGGACTGGAGGTGAGGCAGAACAACATGGTAAAGAGTATGGTGGAGGAAATCAGCTTGGGATATTATTCCAGGTAGCAGAGAAAGAGAGACTCCCCTCACCATGTACAACATATAAATCCCAAATGTATGCCCTCATGATTCACCTCTTCCAGCCACATCCTACCTGCCTATAGTTACCACTCAGTTAATCCCTATTCAGAGGATTAAGGCATTGGTTAAGTAAAGGCTACCATCACCCAATCATTTCACCTCTAAACCTTCTTTTATTGTCTCACATGGGAGATTCTGGGGGGAACCTAATACTTAAACCATAACAATGTATATTCCTTTACCTCATCTTCCAAGGAGCAAACAAGCAAAACTCCTTGAGCTCTTGATAACTACTAAGGGCCTCCATACTTCTACTGGTTATTGAATCTTCCCAACCTCTAATACGATATTTTCTCCCAAGACCATCCAGCTAAGGAGGAAGATTTTAAAGAGTAATGCTCATTTTTTATCAAGAATTATCATTTAAGGATGAACTGTTAGAGTAATGTACAATGTTTTCTTGGTATGTTTCATGTTGTTATAACAATATACCAAAGACTGACTGCTTTATAAAGAAAATAGGTTTGTTTGGCTCATGATCCCATTGTCGAGAAAGTCTGAGGAGCATGATGCTGGCTTCTGGTGAGGGTTCCCTGGCTTTGTAACAACATGGTGGATGGCATCACGTGGTTGGAGCTGAAACAAGAGAGTCAAAAGGCAAGAGGCAAAGCAAAAACTTGGGGCGGGGCCCTAGTCTCACACTTTCATAACAACCAGTCTTGAGGGAGATGATAATCCACTCCTGTGAGAATGGCTTCAATACCTTCACAATCAATTATGACATGATGACCCAATAGCTCTCCATTGTGCCATCTGTTGGGCCGCTTCTTTTATTCTTTAATTGTATGCTGCTGGGAATAGGACTCAGGATCTTGCATATACTAGGCAAGCACCCTACCACTGAGCTGCATCTCCAGCCTTGGTTCTCCCTTCTTAAAGGTCCCACCCAACATGTTCAATATGGTTAGACTGGAAGCCAAGTTTCCAGCACATGAACGTCGAGGGGACAAATCATAACAAATGGTAAGCTGTAAACCACCTGCCCCAATCACTGTTTTCTTTACTTACATTGTCCTAGAAATATAACTAGTTTTCTATCTCTATAAAATTTATTGATTATACTTTCATAGTTCTCTGAAAATTTAAGAATTCCGCTCACAATTTATACTAGGATTTCTCTATTTAACCTGATTATCTGGAGAGAATTGTCTTTTAAATACATAGCAAAACAAAGTAAAATCCATTTACAAAACATAAAAGCAGAAATAGATGAACTTCCCCCAAACATTATTAAATATTGTTTGAAATGAGTGAGAAGTGTGAATCAATTTGAAAACTTTTAATACTTACACTAAATTGTAGAATTATTTTTGACTAAATAGGGTTGAAATATTATATATTTATATATTCATATATATGTATGAAACTTGTTTATGTTAAATGAAATACATGCAATGCTTTGTTAGAAAAAATTTAAGATGATGATCCTAATCATCATAAATATACATAGATTAACATCAAAGGTATGCTAGATTGATAATTAGAGGTTATATCTATCACCTGTATTTGAGAAAGTATCACGTGGAACACAAGTGCAAATTTGTGAAATATTAAGAAAACTCTAGCTGTTGAGATATCATTTGCTAAGGTGGTAATGAGAAATAAATTATTTATGAGGTACAAATGCATAAATAATATGGAATTGAATTGATTCATTTCACAATACACAGTACTTAGAATCAGCATAATGGTCAGAATAAAGGTCAGAAAATTTTACATTTGATAAAAAGCTCAGATAGGAGAGATAAAGAGAAGGGCAATAACGGTGAAGTGTGAGCAGTCACACAGAGAAGAGCTTATCAGACTTGGCACGCGGCAGAGTCAACCCACTGCTGACCCCATCTTCAGTAATATTTTACTTTCATGTTTTTTTTATGGAACTCACAAATTTGCACATTTACCAAGATCATGGGTGTTGCTCATGCTGTTGGTCTAGGCATTCCACTTTGAGAATCATTGATGTAGAAGGGTCTGGAACACTTTTACAAAGTTGATGTCAGATTATCATGAAGTTGGAGAAAACAAATACCTTAACTTCCATGACTATAAAACTCATTGTTAAGGTTTTTTTCTAATGAAAATATGTAATTCCCCAATAAGCTTGATCCCTTGGATATAAAGCATCCCCCAAAAGCTCATATATTGGAAAAATGATATCTACTGTAGCAGTGTTCGGAAGTGAAATGATTAAATTATGAGAACTGTAACTTCATCAGTTGATTAATTTCATTTAATGGATTGATAATTTAAATGGATCACTGGGTGGTAACTATAGGCAGGTGGGGTATAACTGGAGTTCACTGAGAGTGTGCCCTTGGGGATTAAATTTTGTTTCTGGCTCTCCTACTCCCTCTCTCCTACCTGACTGCCATGAGGTGAGCAGCTTTCTTCTGCTACACACTTCTGCTATGATTTTCTGCCACATCTTGAGCCCAGGGTAATAGAGTCAGCTAACTATAGATTGAGACCTCTGACAGTAAACTGTGAGCTAGACTAAAATTTTCCCATAAAATTTTCCTCCTCTAGCAGGGGAGGAATAGACGAACTCTAGATAGGGCAGAGGGGTGGGAGGGGAAGGGAGGGGGCAGGGGGTTAGCAAGGATAGTGGAATGTGATGGACATCATTATCCAAAGTACATGTATGAAGACATGAATTGGTGTCAACATACTTTATATACAACCAGAGATATGAAAATTGTGCTGCACATGTGTAAATAAGAATTGTAATGCATTACACTGTCATTTATTTTTTAAAAAATCAAAAATAAAAAAAATAAATAGAAATTAAAGAAAAAAAAATTTTCCCCCTCTAAGTTGTTCTCGTCAGGTATTTTGGTTAGAGTAATGCAAATCTGACTAACACATTCCATTTTAACATTTCTTTTTTTTTTTAATTAAAAGTGTACAGATTCACTAGGTACTTGTTATTTATTCTCACTTTCTTAAATAAGCTTCCCTTATAGAACTGAAAATAGATTCTCAACTCACCGTCAAGTGCTTTGAGTTCCCTCTGGGATGAACTTAGGGCAAGAAAAATGATCATTTCTCAAAGTCTTTGGGTGTGATCTTCGTGTAACTCTATAGACTTATACAACAAATTTTTCCTCCTGTGTCACTGCTGGATCATATATTCATTCCAGAACTAATTCAAATTCTAGATTTTTCCAGGATTTAATTATGTGTTATTGATTAAATTAGACTTCCTTTCTCCTGGGCCCATCATTGTGTTTAGGAAGAATTACTGTTCTCTCACACATAACAATAAAAAGGGCTCCCAAAGGTTATTGGGAACTACATCCAACCTTTGAAAGATAATGTGGATAAATGAGCCAGTTCTATCAACTATCACAATTAGCAGATCACAATAAGTGTTTTCTATTTTTATTGTTTCACCTGTAAAAGAGAACTGAGGATTGTCTTTGCAGAGATTTTGATGAAAAAAAAATATCTTGCATTAGGATTTAGTCAGGAAACAGAAACCAAAAATGCGTACAAAGCTTAACCTAGTCATCCACTGGTATCCACAGAGGATTGGATAGGCCAATCCTTGGATAGAGGATTCAAGACCTCCCTCAGACCAAAATCCACAGATGCTCAAGTTCCTTATATAAAGTGTCTTAGTACTTGCACAGAATCTGCACATACACTTCCATAGATTTTAAATCATCTCTAGATTAATTATAATACATAATACTAATGAGAATGCTAAGTAAATGGCTGTTATGTAGTATTGTTTAGGGAATAATGTCAAGAAAAATGTCTATACATATTCAGTACAGTTGCAATTTTTTTTCTGAACATTTTGAATTCCCAGATGGTTGGATTGGATGTAAGGATGTAGACCTGTGGACTCAGAAGAATAATCGTATAAAGAAATAAAAATAAAGGATTGACACAATGAGGAACTTACCATTGAAAGTTAAAGAGAATAGTAAAGAACTTGGGAGCCACAGATGCGCAGAGGAACCATGATTCCTAGGGCTAAAATAGGTTGCCCTTAGAAGGACTCCCCTGGACTAACCCAGATGAGGTCATATCTACAGAGAGGGAACAGCTGGGACTTATTGACTGCAGAAGTTACTCAGGTGTCTCATTATTGTGACTTGCTGGAAATCTCCCCTCTAGGGTGCTGGAGAAACTCAATGGTAAGATGCATAAGTCTTGAACTTGCTAGATGCTGGGGAAGCTGTGGTCCACCGTGTGCTGCTCTAAGAGTCTGGAACCGTTCTCTGGGTAGCAGTTCAGGACAGTTTTGGGCCAATAGTCTGGGACGAAGGTCAGGTGCTGACACATAGTGAATACTTCCTCTATATTAGCTGTTAGCCATCACAGGTGCAGCCATTACTGCTGGTGCTTCTGCTTCTGCTGATGTCACAGAGGGATGGGAGCTAGAAATTTAGAAACTGACAAATCTTGGCCCATAGCCCTTATCTGCCACTCATTTACCAGGGCTATTGGGCAAGAGACTTAATCATTTTAAGCCTCAGTTTCATCGTCTGTGAAATAGAAGTAATGATGGTATTCATCTCCTGGAATTACTGAGAGCCGTAAATAGGACCATAAAGGCAAATTGCCTTACACAGTAGCTGGCAGGTAGTAATGGATTTTATAAATGGACTTTAAATTTTTAAAAATAAATATTAGATTCACTTTCCTTCTAATGCATATTCCTTGGCAATAAGCATAAAGCAGAAGAAAAGAATATAATGAGACAGTAAGTAAATAAGTTGAAAGAATGAAGCCTAAGTGCTTTTAACATGATTGATTACTCTGTCTTTTCTGTTTCTTGAGTCTGAATTCACCAGACTAATTCTAGCCAGATACCTCCATTATCCAGGGGACACCATGAATAGAAGTTCTAAATTCAATTGTGATTTTGTAAGGTAGCAAATTCATCAAGGGACTCACAACTCAGGTGCAAATCTATTGCTCATTCCATCCCACAAACTTCCACATCAATTTTAGTGTATAGGTTTCCATGGTCCCTTAAAAGAGATTTGAAACTACCAAATCATGCAGCATAAACTCAACATCTGGTCTATGTTCTCATGTGCATGTGGGCGTCTTCTGCGTAAATCAGAGAAACTGAAATCACAATATCTTCTTCCTAGCCTTAGAGATTCGATTTTCAATTTTCACATTTGTCTAGGCACATTATAAAACTTGAGGGTTGATAGACCTGGTAAATTCATCCTGGTTACTGTGACAGGGGATCCAATTCTAAAGCACATAATAGTGTGTTTCTTGGTTGATCCATTATGGATACCCACCATGACTGATAACTAATGACAGCCCCACTCAGCAGTGTAAGTTAGGTAAATCCAAAAAGGAGAGACCTGATCTTGTCAAAAACAATGATTTGAGAGTGAAACTTTTGACTAGTTACAGAAGCTGCCCGTTTAGAGAGAAGACTCAAGAGCATTTATTACAATATAAAATTAGTCTAGCTCAGTTACCATTCTCTGGCTTAGTGGCACAATAAATTTCAATAACACAATATGTTATTACTCTAAGACATTGAATTCGGTTCTTCACTCAGCTTGAATTTCCTTCTCCATATTTAGTGCTCATAAATAATTTACTTCAATAATAAGTGAGATTTCATCTGACCTATCCAGCTATTTATGAAAGGTTTTTTAAAGGGAAAATAAGCCCCTACTTGTTTTCCAATTCTGATAATCTCCCCTTTCCTACTTATGACAGGTTATTTGTAAATCAATAGCTCTAGTTTGCTAAATATTTATCCATGCAAGGTTTAGATCATTGGCAGTTACTCCATGGCAAAACAATTCCTAAAATAAAAATTCAAATAGAAGGAAAGTAAGGAATTATAATATTTTTGTTAAAATTATAAAAGTAAAATAAGGCAGTCCTCTCTTTTCACCATGGTAGCACTAGGAGATATGATTTTTTTTTTAAATTGGATTCTACTTTCCTGTAGAGACAACATTGATATTTGTCATTAGATGTGCTGCTAACATGAAGAGGAGAGGTCAGTTTTCCTTCCTCTTTAATCTGGACTGACTTATGAATACTTGGCTTTGTATATTTCAGGAGATGTAATGCCTGGCTAGTTCAGGACTTATCCTTCAACATACTACTTAATTAATTCCTCTTTAACTTTTAAGATATGGCTATTAGATTATTTAAAATTATATGTGTATGCATGTGTGTAAAATTAGCACAGCTCCACACCAGTGTAATCATCGGCTAGAAACTGAGTGACCTCAGCAGATGTTACATGGAGTGAAAGAAATATCCACCTGAAATATTCCTGAATTTTTAACTCACAAAATCTGAAAGCTAGTAAAATAGCATTACCTTGAGCTATAAGTTTTGCAGTAGTTTGTTACACAAAAGTGGTTAACTGAATGGCTTATACATAACATATTACTCAATTAATAGCAACTATGCTCTACCTTTTAGAATTTAGAAGGAAGCAATGTGCTTGGCCCAGGAGATATTTTCAAAAACAACGCCAATTGATTTTAACCTAAATTAAATTATTTGTAGCAAGTATAGTACTTGGAATTCATTGGATTATTTAAAATTTCTCTTTAAAGAAAGATCAGATCTGCACCAATAAAAACATAAGAATAAAGAGTAAAAAATAACTTACCTCGTCTTCTTTTTTTAAATTACTAACTGTAACACTGAAAAAAGAAATAAAATGAAATGCAGTATTTCAATCAAACATCCTCAAATGAACAGAGAAGATGCCACTATCTCACTTATTAGCTCCAGCATTTATATTGATATTTGTAATAATCCACAGCAGTGTCAAAAATCATGATTAAAAATCCTTTCTTA